>NW_028128153.1:0-37112 GCF_965231255.1 Vanellus vanellus
AGCCTCCATTGCAAAAAAAGACAAAACGTCCAGCTTTTGCTGCCACAGCAAAGGTGCCAGCGGGGAAAAGTAATGCTGGTTCTCACTGCCTCCTGGAACCCTTTCAAATGCCACAGACAATTTGGCCCTCTCTGCTTTCCTGCGGACTCCATCCTCAAAAGAACCTATTTTCGCTTTCGGCAGCCTCCGGAGCAAAAAAGACAAACGTCCAGCTTTTGCTGCCACAGCAAAGGTGCCAGCGGGGAAAAGTAATGCTGGTTCTCACTGCCTCCTGGAACCCTTTCAAATGCCACAGACAATTTGGCCCTCTCTGCTTTCCTGCGGACTCCATCCTCAAAAGCACCTGTTTTCGCTTTCGGCAGCCTCCGGAGCAAAAAAGACAAACGTCCAGCTTTTGCTGCCACAGCAAAGGTGCCAGCGGGGAAAAGTAATGCTCGTTCTCACTGCCTCCTGGAACCCTTTCAAATGCCACAGACAATTTGGCCCTCTCTGCTTTCCTGCGGACTCCATCCTCAAAAGCACCTGTTTTCGCTTTCGGCAACCTCCGGAGCAAAAAAGACAAACGTCCAGCTTTTGCTGCCACAGCAAAGGTGCCAGCGGGGAAAAGTAATGCTGGTTCTCACTGCCTTCCTGGAACTCTTTCAAATGCCACAGACAATTTGGCCCTCTCTGCTTTCCTGCGGACTCCATCCTCAAAAGCACCTGTTTTCGCTTTCGGCAGCCTCCATTGCAAAAAAGACAAACGTCCAGCTTTTGCTGCCACAGCAAAGGTGCCAGCGGGGAAAAGTAATGCTGGTTCTCACTGCCTCCTGGAACCCTTTCAAATGCCCCAGACAATTTGGCCCTCTCTGCTTTCCTGCGGACTCTATCCTCAAAAGCGCCTTTTTTCACTTTCGGCGCCCTCCGGTGGTAAAAAGACAAACGTCCAGCTTTTGCTGCCGCAGCAAAGGTGCCAGCGTGGAAAAGTAATGCTGGTTCTCACTGCCTCCTGGAACCCTTTCAAATGCCACAGACAATTTGGCCCTCTCTGCTTTCCTGCGGACTCCATCCTCAAAAGCACCTGTTTTCGCTTTCGGCAGCCTCCGGAGCAAAAAAGACAAACGTCCAGCTTTTGCTGCCACAGCAAAGGTGCCAGCGGGGAAAAGTAATGCTCGTTCTCACTGCCTCCTGGAACCCTTTCAAATGCCACAGACAATTTGGCCCTCTCTGCTTTCCTGCGGACTCCATCCTCAAAAGCACCTGTTTTCGCTTTCGGCAACCTCCGGAGCAAAAAAGACAAACGTCCAGCTTTTGCTGCCACAGCAAAGGTGCCAGCGGGGAAAAGTAATGCTGGTTCTCACTGCCTCCTGGAACCCTTTCAAATGCCCCAGACAATTTGGCCCTCTCTGCTTTCCTGCGGACTCCATCCTCAAAAGCACCTGTTTTCGCTTTCGGCAGCCTCCGGAGCAAAAAAGACAAACGTCCAGCTTTTGCTGCCACAACAAAGGTGCCAGCGGGGAAAAGTAATGCTGGTTCTCACTGCCTCCTGGAACCCTTTCAAATGCCACAGACAATTTGGCCCTCTCTGCTTTCCTGCGGACTCCATCCTCAAAAGCACCTGTTTTCGCTTTCGGCAGCCTCCGAAGCAAAAAAGACAAACGTCCAGCTTTTGCTGCCACAGCAAACGTGCCAGCAGGGAAAAGTAATGCTGGTTCTCACTGCCTCCTGGAACTCCTTCAAATGCCCCAGACAATTTGGCTCTCTCTGCTTTCCTGCGGACTCCATCCTCAAAAGCACCTGTTTTCGCTTTCGGCAGCCTCCATTGCAAAAAAGACAAACGTCCAGCTTTTGCTGCCACAGCAAAGGTGCCAGCGGGGAAAAGTAATGCTGGTTCTCACTGCCTCCTGGAACCCTTTCAAATGCCACAGACAATTTGGCCCTCTCTGCTTTCCTGCGGACTCCATCCTCAAAAGAACCTATTTTCGCTTTCGGCAGCCTCCGGAGCAAAAAAGACAAACGTCCAGCTTTTGCTGCCACAGCAAAGGTGCCAGCGGGGAAAAGTAATGCTGGTTCTCACTGCCTCCTGGAACCCTTTCAAATGCCACAGACAATTTGGCCCTCTCTGCTTTCCTGCGGACTCCATCCTCAAAAGCACCTGTTTTCGCTTTTGGCAACCTCCGGAGCAAAAAAGACAAACGTCCAGCTTTTGCTGCCACAGCAAAGGTGCCAGCGGGGAAAAGTAATGCTGGTTCTCACTGCCTCCTGGAACCCTTTCAAATGCCACAGACAATTTGGCCCTCTCTGCTTTCCTGCGGACTCCATCCTCAAAAGCACCTGTTTTCGCTTTCGGCAGCCTCCGGAGCAAAAAAGACAAACGTCCAGCTTTTGCTGCCACAGCAAAGGTACCAGCGGGGAAAAGTAATGCTGGTTCTCACTGCCTCCTGGAACCCTTTCAAATGCCACAGACAATTTGGCCCTCTCTGCTTTCCTGTGGACTCCATCCTCAAAAGCACCTGTTTTCACTTTCGGCAGCCTCCGGAGCAAAAAAGACAAACGTCCAGCTTTTGCTGCCACAGCAAAGGTGCCAGCGGGGAAAAGTAATGCTGGTTCTCACTGCCTCCTGGAACCTCTTCAAATGCCACAGACAATTTGGCCCTCTCTGCTTTCCTGCGGACTCCATCCTCAAAAGCACCTGTTTTCACTTTCGGCAGCCTCCGGAGCAAAAAAGACAAACGTCCAGCTTTTGCTGCCACAGCAAAGGTGCCAGCGGGGAAAAGTAATGCTGGTTCTCACTGCCTCCTGGAACCCTTTCAAATGCCACAGACAATTTGGCCCTCTCTGCTTTCCTGCGGACTCCATCCTCAAAAGCACCTGTTTTCGCTTTCGGCAGCCTCCATTGCAAAAAAGACAAACGTCCAGCTTTTGCTGCCACAGCAAAGGTGCCAGCGGGGAAAAGTAATGCTGGTTCTCACTGCCTCCTGGAACCCTTTCAAATGCCACAGACAATTTGGCCCTCTCTGCTTTCCTGCGGACTCCATCCTCAAAAGCACCTGTTTTCGCTTTCGGCAGCCTCCGGAGCAAAAAAGACAAACGTCCAGCTTTTGCTGCCACAGCAAAGGTGCCAGCGGGGAAAAGTAATGCTGGTTCTCACTGCCTCCTGGAACCTCTTCAAATGCCACAGACAATTTGGCCCTCTCTGCTTTCCTGCGGACTCCATCCTCAAAAGCACCTGTTTTCACTTTCGGCAGCCTCCGGAGCAAAAAAGACAAACGTCCAGCTTTTGCTGCCACAGCAAAGGTGCCAGCGGGGAAAAGTAATGCTGGTTCTCACTGCCTCCTGGAACCCTTTCAAATGCCACAGACAATTTGGCCCTCTCTGCTTTCCTGCGGACTCCATCCTCAAAAGCACCTGTTTTCGCTTTCGGCAGCCTCCATTGCAAAAAAGACAAACGTCCAGCTTTTGCTGCCACAGCAAAGGTGCCAGCGGGGAAAAGTAATGCTGGTTCTCACTGCCTCCTGGAACCCTTTCAAATGCCCCAGACAATTTGGCCCTCTCTGCTTTCCTGCGGACTCTATCCTCAAAAGCGCCTTTTTTCACTTTCGGCGCCCTCCGGTGGTAAAAAGACAAATGTCCAGCTTTTGCTGCCACAGCAAAGGTGCCAGCGTGGAAAAGTAATGCTGGTTCTCACTGCCTCCTGGAACCCTTTCAAATGCCACAGACAATTTGGCCCTCTCTGCTTTCCTGCGGACTCCATCCTCAAAAGCAGCTGTTTTCGCTTTCGGCAGCCTCCGGAGCAAAAAAGACAAACGTCCAGCTTTTGCTGCCACAGCAAAGGTGCCAGCGGGGAAAAGTAATGCTGGTTCTCACTGCCTCCTGGAACCCTTTCAAATGCCACAGACAATTTGGCCCTCTCTGCTTTCCTGCGGACTCCATCCTCAAAAGCACCTGTTTTCGCTTTCGGCAGCGTCCGGAGCAAAAAAGACAAACGTCCAGCTTTTGCTGCCACAACAAAGGTGCCAGCGGGGAAAAGTAATGCTGGTTCTCACTGCCTCCTGGAACCCTTTCAAATGCCCCAGACAATTTGGCCCTCTCTGCTTTCCTGCGGACTCCATCCTCAAAAGCACCTGTTTTCGCTTTCGGCAGCCTCCGGAGCAAAAAAGACAAACGTCCAGCTTTTGCTGCCACAGCAAACGTGCCAGCAGGGAAAAGTAATGCTGGTTCTCACTGCCTCCTGGAACTCCTTCAAATGCCCCAGACAATTTGGCTCTCTCTGCTTTCCTGCGGACTCCATCCTCAAAAGCACCTGTTTTCACTTTCGGCAGCCTCCGGAGCAAAAAAGACAAACGTCCAGCTTTTGCTGCCACAGCAAAGGTGCCAGCGGGGAAAAGTAATGCTGGTTCTCACTGCCTCCTGGAACCTCTTCAAATGCCACAGACAATTTGGCCCTCTCTGCTTTCCTGCGGACTCCATCCTCAAAAGCACCTGTTTTCACTTTCGGCAGCCTCCAGAGCAAAAAAGACAAACGTCCAGCTTTTGCTGCCACAGCAAAGGTGCCAGCGGGGAAAAGTAATGCTGGTTCTCACTGCCTCCTGGAACCCTTTCAAATGCCACAGACAATTTGGCCCTCTCTGCTTTCCTGCGGACTCCATCCTCAAAAGCACCTGTTTTCGCTTTCGGCAGCCTCCGGAGCAAAAAAGACAAACGTCCAGCTTTTGCTGCCACAGCAAAGGTGCCAGCGGGGAAAAGTAATGCTGGTTCTCACTGCCTCCTGGAACCCTTTCAAATGCCCCAGACAATTTGGCCCTCTCTGCTTTCCTGCGGACTCTATCCTCAAAAGCGCCTTTTTTCACTTTCGGCGCCCTCCGGTGGTAAAAAGACAAACGTCCAGCTTTTGCTGCCGCAGCAAAGGTGCCAGCGTGGAAAAGTAATGCTGGTTCTCACTGCCTCCTGGAACCCTTTCAAATGCCACAGACAATTTGGCCCTCTCTGCTTTCCTGCGGACTCCATCCTCAAAAGCACCTGTTTTCGCTTTCGGCAGCCTCCGGAGCAAAAAAGACAAACGTCCAGCTTTTGCTGCCACAGCAAAGGTGCCAGCGGGGAAAAGTAATGCTGGTTCTCACTGCCTCCTGGAACCCTTTCAAATGCCACAGACAATTTGGCCCTCTCTGCTTTCCTGCGGACTCCATCCTCAAAAGCACCTGTTTTCGCTTTTGGCAACCTCCGGAGCAAAAAAGACAAACGTCCAGCTTTTGCTGCCACAGCAAAGGTGCCAGCGGGGAAAAGTAATGCTGGTTCTCACTGCCTCCTGGAACCCTTTCATATGCCACAGACAATTTGGCCCTCTCTGCTTTCCTGCGGACTCCATCCTCAAAAGCACCTGTTTTCGCTTTCGGCAGCCTCCGGAGCAAAAAAGACAAACGTCCAGCTTTTGCTGCCACAGCAAAGGTGCCAACGGGGAAAAGTAATGCTGGTTCTCACTGCCTCCTGGAACCCTTTCAAATGCCCCAGACAATTTGGCCCTCTCTGCTTTCCTGCGGACTCTATCCTCAAAAGCGCCTTTTTTCACTTTCGGCGCCCTCCGGTGGTAAAAAGACAAACGTCCAGCTTTTGCTGCCGCAGCAAAGGTGCCAGCGTGGAAAAGTAATGCTGGTCCTCACTGCCTCCTGGAACCTCTTTAAATGCCAAAGACAATTTGGCCCTCTCTGCTTTCCTGCGGACTCCATCATCAAAAGCACCTGTTTTCGCTTTCGGCAGCCTCCGGAGCAAAAAAGACAAACGTCCAGCTTTTGCTGCCACAGCAAAGGTGCCAGCGGGGAAAAGTAATGCTGGTTCTCACTGCCTCCTGGAACCCTTTCAAATGCCACAGACAATTTGGCCCTCTCTGCTTTCCTGCGGACTCCATCCTCAAAAGCACCTGTTTTCGCTTTCGGCAGCCTCCATTGCAAAAAAGACAAACGTCCAGCTTTTGCTGCCACAGCAAAGGTGCCAGCGGGGAAAAGTAATGCTGGTTCTCACTGCCTCCTGGAACCCTTTCAAATGCCCCAGACAATTTGGCCCTCTCTGCTTTCCTGCGGACTCTATCCTCAAAAGCGCCTTTTTTCACTTTCGGCGCCCTCCGGTGGTAAAAAGACAAATGTCCAGCTTTTGCTGCCGCAGCAAAGGTGCCAGCGGGGAAAAGTAATGCTGGTTCTCACTGCCTCCTGGAACCCTTTCAAATGCCACAGACAATTTGGCCCTCTCTGCTTTCCTGCGGACTCCATCCTCAAAAGCACCTGTTTTCGCTTTCGGCAGCCTCCGGAGCAAAAAAGACAAACGTCCAGCTTTTGCTGCCACAGCAAAGGTGCCAGCGGGGAAAAGTAATGCTGGTTCTCACTGCCTCCTGGAACCCTTTCAAATGCCACAGACAATTTGGCCCTCTCTGCTTTCCTGCGGACTCCATCCTCAAAAGAACCTATTTTCGCTTTCGGCAGCCTCCGGAGCAAAAAAGACAAACGTCCAGCTTTTGCTGCCACAGCAAAGGTGCCAGCGGGGAAAAGTAATGCTGGTTCTCACTGCCTCCTGGAACCCTTTCAAATGCCACAGACAATTTGGCCCTCTCTGCTTTCCTGCGGACTCCATCCTCAAAAGCACCTGTTTTCGCTTTCGGCAGCCTCCGGAGCAAAAAAGACAAACGTCCAGATTTTGCTGCCACAGCAAAGGTGCCAGCGGGGAAAAGTAATGCTCGTTCTCACTGCCTCCTGGAACCCTTTCAAATGCCACAGACAATTTGGCCCTCTCTGCTTTCCTGCGGACTCCATCCTCAAAAGCACCTGTTTTCGCTTTCGGCAACCTCCGGAGCAAAAAAGACAAACGTCCAGCTTTTGCTGCCACAGCAAAGGTGCCAGCGGGGAAAAGTAATGCTGGTTCTCACTGCCTCCTGGAACCCTTTCAAATGCCCCAGACAATTTGGCCCTCTCTGCTTTCCTGCGGACTCCATCCTCAAAAGCACCTGTTTTCGCTTTCGGCAGCGTCCGGAGCAAAAAAGACAAACGTCCAGCTTTTGCTGCCACAGCAAAGGTGCCAGCGGGGAAAAGTAATGCTGGTTCTCACTGCCTCCTGGAACCCTTTCAAATGCCACAGACAATTTGGCCCTCTCTGCTTTCCTGCGGACTCCATCCTCAAAAGCACCTGTTTTCGCTTTCGGCAGCCTCCGGAGCAAAAAAGACAAACGTCCAGCTTTTGCTGCCACAGCAAACGTGCCAGCAGGGAAAAGTAATGCTGGTTCTCACTGCCTCCTGGAACTCCTTCAAATGCCCCAGACAATTTGGCTCTCTCTGCTTTCCTGCGGACTCCATCCTCAAAAGCACCTGTTTTCACTTTCGGCAGCCTCCGGAGCAAAAAAGACAAACGTCCAGCTTTTGCTGCCACAGCAAAGGTGCCAGCGGGGAAAAGTAATGCTGGTTCTCACTGCCTCCTGGAACCCTTTCAAATGCCACAGACAATTTGGCCCTCTCTGCTTTCCTGCGGACTCCATCCTCAAAAGAACCTATTTTCGCTTTCGGCAGCCTCCGGAGCAAAAAAGACAAACGTCCAGCTTTTGCTGCCACAGCAAAGGTGCCAGCGGGGAAAAGTAATGCTGGTTCTCACTGCCTCCTGGAACCCTTTCAAATGCCACAGACAATTTGGCCCTCTCTGCTTTCCTGTGGACTCCATCCTCAAAAGCACCTGTTTTCACTTTCGGCAGCCTCAGGAGCAAAAAAGACAAACGTCCAGCTTTTGCTGCCACAGCAAAGGTGCCAGCGGGGAAAAGTAATGCTGGTTCTCACTGCCTCCTGGAACCTCTTCAAATGCCACAGACAATTTGGCCCTCTCTGCTTTCCTGCGGACTCCATCCTCAAAAGCACCTGTTTTCACTTTCGGCAGCCTCCGGAGCAAAAAAGACAAACGTCCAGCTTTTGCTGCCACAGCAAAGGTGCCAGCGGGGAAAAGTAATGCTGGTTCTCACTGCCTCCTGGAACCCTTTCAAATGCCACAGACAATTTGGCCCTCTCTGCTTTCCTGCGGACTCCATCCTCAAAAGCACCTGTTTTCGCTTTCGGCAGCCTCCATTGCAAAAAAGACAAACGTCCAGCTTTTGCTGCCACAGCAAAGGTGCCAGCGGGGAAAAGTAATGCTGGTTCTCACTGCCTCCTGGAACCCTTTCAAATGCCACAGACAATTTGGCCCTCTCTGCTTTCCTGCGGACTCCATCCTCAAAAGCACCTGTTTTCGCTTTCGGCAGCCTCCGGAGCAAAAAAGACAAACGTCCAGCTTTTGCTGCCACAGCAAAGGTGCCAGCGGGGAAAAGTAATGCTGGTTCTCACTGCCTCCTGGAACCTCTTCAAATGCCACAGACAATTTGGCCCTCTCTGCTTTCCTGCGGACTCCATCCTCAAAAGCACCTGTTTTCACTTTCGGCAGCCTCCAGAGCAAAAAAGACAAACGTCCAGCTTTTGCTGCCACAGCAAAGGTGCCAGCGGGGAAAAGTAATGCTGGTTCTCACTGCCTCCTGGAACCCTTTCAAATGCCACAGACAATTTGGCCCTCTCTGCTTTCCTGCGGACTCCATCCTCAAAAGCACCTGTTTTCGCTTTCGGCAGCCTCCATTGCAAAAAAGACAAACGTCCAGCTTTTGCTGCCACAGCAAAGGTGCCAGCGGGGAAAAGTAATGCTGGTTCTCACTGCCTCCTGGAACCCTTTCAAATGCCCCAGACAATTTGGCCCTCTCTGCTTTCCTGCGGACTCTATCCTCAAAAGCGCCTTTTTTCACTTTCGGCGCCCTCCGGTGGTAAAAAGACAAATGTCCAGCTTTTGCTGCCGCAGCAAAGGTGCCAGCGTGGAAAAGTAATGCTGGTTCTCACTGCCTCCTGGAACCCTTTCAAATGCCACAGACAATTTGGCCCTCTCTGCTTTCCTGCGGACTCCATCCTCAAAAGCAGCTGTTTTCGCTTTCGGCAGCCTCCGGAGCAAAAAAGACAAACGTCCAGCTTTTGCTGCCACAGCAAAGGTGCCAGCGGGGAAAAGTAATGCTGGTTCTCACTGCCTCCTGGAACCCTTTCAAATGCCACAGACAATTTGGCCCTCTCTGCTTTCCTGCGGACTCCATCCTCAAAAGCACCTGTTTTCGCTTTCGGCAGCGTCCGGAGCAAAAAAGACAAACGTCCAGCTTTTGCTGCCACAACAAAGGTGCCAGCGGGGAAAAGTAATGCTGGTTCTCACTGCCTCCTGGAACCCTTTCAAATGCCACAGACAATTTGGCCCTCTCTGCTTTCCTGCGGACTCCATCCTCAAAAGCACCTGTTTTCGCTTTCGGCAGCCTCCGGAGCAAAAAAGACAAACGTCCAGCTTTTGCTGCCACAGCAAACGTGCCAGCAGGGAAAAGTAATGCTGGTTCTCACTGCCTCCTGGAACTCCTTCAAATGCCCCAGACAATTTGGCTCTCTCTGCTTTCCTGCGGACTCCATCCTCAAAAGCACCTGTTTTCACTTTCGGCAGCCTCCGGAGCAAAAAAGACAAACGTCCAGCTTTTGCTGCCACAGCAAAGGTGCCAGCGGGGAAAAGTAATGCTGGTTCTCACTGCCTCCTGGAACCTCTTCAAATGCCACAGACAATTTGGCCCTCTCTGCTTTCCTGCGGACTCCATCCTCAAAAGCACCTGTTTTCACTTTCGGCAGCCTCCAGAGCAAAAAAGACAAACGTCCAGCTTTTGCTGCCACAGCAAAGGTGCCAGCGGGGAAAAGTAATGCTGGTTCTCACTGCCTCCTGGAACCCTTTCAAATGCCACAGACAATTTGGCCCTCTCTGCTTTCCTGCGGACTCCATCCTCAAAAGCACCTGTTTTCGCTTTCGGCAGCCTCCATTGCAAAAAAGACAAACGTCCAGCTTTTGCTGCCACAGCAAAGGTGCCAGCGGGGAAAAGTAATGCTGGTTCTCACTGCCTCCTGGAACCCTTTCAACTGCCCCAGACAATTTGGCCCTCTCTGCTTTCCTGCGGACTCTATCCTCAAAAGCGCCTTTTTTCACTTTCGGCGCCCTCCGGTGGTAAAAAGACAAACGTCCAGCTTTTGCTGCCGCAGCAAAGGTGCCAGCGTGGAAAAGTAATGCTGGTTCTCACTGCCTCCTGGAACCCTTTCAAATGCCACAGACAATTTGGCCCTCTCTGCTTTCCTGCGGACTCCATCCTCAAAAGCACCTGTTTTCGCTTTCGGCAGCCTCCGGAGCAAAAAAGACAAACGTCCAGCTTTTGCTGCCACAGCAAAGGTGCCAGCGGGGAAAAGTAATGCTGGTTCTCACTGCCTCCTGGAACCCTTTCAAATGCCACAGACAATTTGGCCCTCTCTGCTTTCCTGCGGACTCCATCCTCAAAAGAACCTGTTTTCGCTTTTGGCAACCTCCGGAGCAAAAAAGACAAACGTCCAGCTTTTGCTGCCACAGCAAAGGTGCCAGCGGGGAAAAGTAATGCTGGTTCTCACTGCCTCCTGGAACCCTTTCATATGCCACAGACAATTTGGCCCTCTCTGCTTTCCTGCGGACTCCATCCTCAAAATAACCTGTTTTCGCTTTCGGCAGCCTCCGGAGCAAAAAAGACAAACGTCCAGCTTTTGCTGCCACAGCAAAGGTGCCAACGGGGAAAAGTAATGCTGGTTCTCACTGCCTCCTGGAACCCTTTCAAATGCCCCAGACAATTTGGCCCTCTCTGCTTTCCTGCGGACTCTATCCTCAAAAGCGCCTTTTTTCACTTTCGGCGCCCTCCGGTGGTAAAAAGACAAACGTCCAGCTTTTGCTGCCGCAGCAAAGGTGCCAGCGTGGAAAAGTAATGCTGGTCCTCACTGCCTCCTGGAACCTCTTTAAATGCCAAAGACAATTTGGCCCTCTCTGCTTTCCTGCGGACTCCATCATCAAAAGCACCTGTTTTCGCTTTCGGCAGCCTCCGGAGCAAAAAAGACAAACGTCCAGCTTTTGCTGCCACAGCAAAGGTGCCAGCGGGGAAAAGTAATGCTGGTTCTCACTGCCTCCTGGAACCCTTTCAAATGCCACAGACAATTTGGCCCTCTCTGCTTTCCTGCGGACTCCATCCTCAAAAGCACCTGTTTTCGCTTTCGGCAGCCTCCATTGCAAAAAAGACAAACGTCCAGCTTTTGCTGCCACAGCAAAGGTGCCAGCGGGGAAAAGTAATGCTGGTTCTCACTGCCTCCTGGAACCCTTTCAAATGCCCCAGACAATTTGGCCCTCTCTGCTTTCCTGCGGACTCTATCCTCAAAAGCGCCTTTTTTCACTTTCGGCGCCCTCCGGTGGTAAAAAGACAAATGTCCAGCTTTTGCTGCCACAGCAAAGGTGCCAGCGGGGAAAAGTAATGCTGGTTCTCACTGCCTCCTGGAACCCTTTCAAATGCCACAGACAATTTGGCCCTCTCTGCTTTCCTGCGGACTCCATCCTCAAAAGCACCTGTTTTCGCTTTCGGCAGCCTCCGGAGCAAAAAAGACAAACGTCCAGCTTTTGCTGCCACAGCAAAGGTGCCAGCGGGGAAAAGTAATGCTGGTTCTCACTGCCTCTTGGAACTCCTTCAAATGCCCCAGACAATTTGGCTCTCTCTGCTTTCCTGCGGACTCCATCCTCAAAAGCACCTGTTTTCACTTTCGGCAGCCTCCGGAGCAAAAAAGACAAACGTCCAGCTTTTGCTGCCACAGCAAAGGTGCCAGCGGGGAAAAGTAATGCTGGTTCTCACTGCCTCCTGGAACCTCTTCAAATGCCACAGACAATTTGGCCCTCTCTGCTTTCCTGCGGACTCCATCCTCAAAAGCACCTGTTTTCGCTTTCGGCAGCCTCCGGAGCAAAAAAGACAAACGTCCAGCTTTTGCTGCCACAGCAAAGGTGCCAGCGGGGAAAAGTAATGCTGGTTCTCACTGCCTCCTGGAACCCTTTCAAATGCCCCAGACAATTTGGCCCTCTCTGCTTTCCTGCGGACTCTATCCTCAAAAGCGCCTTTTTTCACTTTCGGCGCCCTCCGGTGGTAAAAAGACAAACGTCCAGCTTTTGCTGCCGCAGCAAAGGTGCCAGCGTGGAAAAGTAATGCTGGTTCTCACTGCCTCCTGGAACCCTTTCAAATGCCACAGACAATTTGGCCCTCTCTGCTTTCCTGCGGACTCCATCCTCAAAAGCACCTGTTTTCGCTTTCGGCAGCCTCCGGAGCAAAAAAGACAAACGTCCAGCTTTTGCTGCCACAGCAAAGGTGCCAGCGGGGAAAAGTAATGCTGGTTCTCACTGCCTCCTGGAACCCTTTCAAATGCCACAGACAATTTGGCCCTCTCTGCTTTCCTGCGGACTCCATCCTCAAAAGAACCTATTTTCGCTTTCGGCAGCCTCCGGAGCAAAAAAGACAAACGTCCAGCTTTTGCTGCCACAGCAAAGGTGCCAGCGGGGAAAAGTAATGCTGGTTCTCACTGCCTCCTGGAACCCTTTCAAATGCCACAGACAATTTGGCCCTCTCTGCTTTCCTGCGGACTCCATCCTCAAAAGCACCTGTTTTCGCTTTTGGCAACCTCCGGAGCAAAAAAGACAAACGTCCAGCTTTTGCTGCCACAGCAAAGGTGCCAGCGGGGAAAAGTAATGCTGGTTCTCACTGCCTCCTGGAACCCTTTCATATGCCACAGACAATTTGGCCCTCTCTGCTTTCCTGCGGACTCCATCCTCAAAATAACCTGTTTTCGCTTTCGGCAGCCTCCGGAGCAAAAAAGACAAACGTCCAGCTTTTGCTGCCACAGCAAAGGTGCCAACGGGGAAAAGTAATGCTGGTTCTCACTGCCTCCTGGAACCCTTTCAAATGCCCCAGACAATTTGGCCCTCTCTGCTTTCCTGCGGACTCTATCCTCAAAAGCGCCTTTTTTCACTTTCGGCGCCCTCCGGTGGTAAAAAGACAAACGTCCAGCTTTTGCTGCCGCAGCAAAGGTGCCAGCGTGGAAAAGTAATGCTGGTCCTCACTGCCTCCTGGAACCTCTTTAAATGCCAAAGACAATTTGGCCCTCTCTGCTTTCCTGCGGACTCCATCATCAAAAGCACCTGTTTTCGCTTTCGGCAGCCTCCGGAGCAAAAAAGACAAACGTCCAGCTTTTGCTGCCACAGCAAAGGTGCCAGCGGGGAAAAGTAATGCTGGTTCTCACTGCCTCCTGGAACCCTTTCAAATGCCACAGACAATTTGGCCCTCTCTGCTTTCCTGCGGACTCCATCCTCAAAAGCACCTGTTTTCGCTTTCGGCAGCCTCCATTGCAAAAAAGACAAACGTCCAGCTTTTGCTGCCACAGCAAAGGTGCCAGCGGGGAAAAGTAATGCTGGTTCTCACTGCCTCCTGGAACCCTTTCAAATGCCACAGACAATTTGGCCGTCTCTGCTTTCCTGCGGACTCTATCCTCAAAAGCACCTGTTTTCGCTTTCGGCAGCCTCCGGAGCAAAAAAGACAAACGTCCAGCTTTTGCTGCCACAGCAAAGGTGCCAGCGGGGAAAAGTAATGCTCGTTCTCACTGCCTCCTGGAACCCTTTCAAATGCCCCAGACAATTTGGCCCTCTCTGCTTTCCTGCGGACTCCATCCTCAAAAGCACCTGTTTTCGCTTTCGGCAGCCTCCATTGCAAAAAAGACAAACGTCCAGCTTTTGCTGCCACAGCAAAGGTGCCAGCGGGGAAAAGTAATGCTGGTTCTCACTGCCTCCTGGAACCCTTTCAAATGCCACAGACAATTTGGCCCTCTCTTCTTTCCTGCGGACTCCATCCTCAAAAGCACCTGTTTTCGCTTTCGGCAGCCTCCGGAGCAAAAAAGACAAACGTCCAGCTTTTGCTGCCACAGCAAACGTGCCAGCAGGGAAAAGTAATGCTGGTTCTCACTGCCTCCTGGAACTCCTTCAAATGCCCCAGACAATTTGGCTCTCTCTGCTTTCCTGCGGACTCCATCCTCAAAAGCACCTGTTTTCGCTTTCGGCAGCCTCCGGAGCAAAAAAGACAAACGTCCAGCTTTTGCTGCCACAGCAAAGGTGCCAGCGGGGAAAAGTAATGCTGGTTCTCACTGCCTCCTGGAACCCTTTCAAATGCCACAGACAATTTGGCCCTCTCTGCTTTCCTGCGGACTCCATCCTCAAAAGAACCTATTTTCGCTTTCGGCAGCCTCCGGAGCAAAAAAGACAAACGTCCAGCTTTTGCTGCCACAGCAAAGGTGCCAACGGGGAAAAGTAATGCTGGTTCTCACTGCCTCCTGGAACCCTTTCAAATGCCACAGACAATTTGGCCCTCTCTGCTTTCCTGCGGACTCCATCCTCAAAAGCACCTGTTTTCGCTTTTGGCAACCTCCGGAGCAAAAAAGACAAACGTCCAGCTTTTGCTGCCACAGCAAAGGTGCCAGCGGGGAAAAGTAATGCTGGTTCTCACTGCCTCCTGGAACCCTTTCAAATGCCACAGACAATTTGGCCCTCTCTGCTTTCCTGCGGACTCCATCCTCAAAAGCACCTGTTTTCGCTTTCGGCAGCCTCCATTGCAAAAAAGACAAACGTCCAGCTTTTGCTGCCACAGCAAAGGTGCCAGCGGGGAAAAGTAATGCTGGTTCTCACTGCCTCCTGGAACCCTTTCAACTGCCCCAGACAATTTGGCCCTCTCTGCTTTCCTGCGGACTCTATCCTCAAAAGCGCCTTTTTTCACTTTCGGCGCCCTCCGGTGGTAAAAAGACAAACGTCCAGCTTTTGCTGCCGCAGCAAAGGTGCCAGCGTGGAAAAGTAATGCTGGTTCTCACTGCCTCCTGGAACCCTTTCAAATGCCACAGACAATTTGGCCCTCTCTGCTTTCCTGCGGACTCCATCCTCAAAAGCACCTGTTTTCGCTTTCGGCAGCCTCCGGAGCAAAAAAGACAAACGTCCAGCTTTTGCTGCCACAGCAAAGGTGCCAGCGGGGAAAAGTAATGCTGGTTCTCACTGCCTCCTGGAACCCTTTCAAATGCCACAGACAATTTGGCCCTCTCTGCTTTCCTGCGGACTCCATCCTCAAAAGAACCTGTTTTCGCTTTTGGCAACCTCCGGAGCAAAAAAGACAAACGTCCAGCTTTTGCTGCCACAGCAAAGGTGCCAGCGGGGAAAAGTAATGCTGGTTCTCACTGCCTCCTGGAACCCTTTCATATGCCACAGACAATTTGGCCCTCTCTGCTTTCCTGCGGACTCCATCCTCAAAATAACCTGTTTTCGCTTTCGGCAGCCTCCGGAGCAAAAAAGACAAACGTCCAGCTTTTGCTGCCACAGCAAAGGTGCCAACGGGGAAAAGTAATGCTGGTTCTCACTGCCTCCTGGAACCCTTTCAAATGCCCCAGACAATTTGGCCCTCTCTGCTTTCCTGCGGACTCTATCCTCAAAAGCGCCTTTTTTCACTTTCGGCGCCCTCCGGTGGTAAAAAGACAAACGTCCAGCTTTTGCTGCCGCAGCAAAGGTGCCAGCGTGGAAAAGTAATGCTGGTCCTCACTGCCTCCTGGAACCTCTTTAAATGCCAAAGACAATTTGGCCCTCTCTGCTTTCCTGCGGACTCCATCATCAAAAGCACCTGTTTTCGCTTTCGGCAGCCTCCGGAGCAAAAAAGACAAACGTCCAGCTTTTGCTGCCACAGCAAAGGTGCCAGCGGGGAAAAGTAATGCTGGTTCTCACTGCCTCCTGGAACCCTTTCAAATGCCACAGACAATTTGGCCCTCTCTGCTTTCCTGCGGACTCCATCCTCAAAAGCACCTGTTTTCGCTTTCGGCAGCCTCCATTGCAAAAAAGACAAACGTCCAGCTTTTGCTGCCACAGCAAAGGTGCCAGCGGGGAAAAGTAATGCTGGTTCTCACTGCCTCCTGGAACCCTTTCAAATGCCACAGACAATTTGGCCCTCTCTGCTTTCCTGCGGACTCTATCCTCAAAAGCGCCTTTTTTCACTTTCGGCGCCCTCCGGTGGTAAAAAGACAAATGTCCAGCTTTTGCTGCCACAGCAAAGGTGCCAGCGGGGAAAAGTAATGCTGGTTCTCACTGCCTCCTGGAACCCTTTCAAATGCCACAGACAATTTGGCCCTCTCTGCTTTCCTGCGGACTCCATCCTCAAAAGCACCTGTTTTCGCTTTCGGCAGCCTCCGGAGCAAAAAAGACAAACGTCCAGCTTTTGCTGCCACAGCAAAGGTGCCAGCGGGGAAAAGTAATGCTGGTTCTCACTGCCTCTTGGAACTCCTTCAAATGCCCCAGACAATTTGGCTCTCTCTGCTTTCCTGCGGACTCCATCCTCAAAAGCACCTGTTTTCACTTTCGGCAGCCTCCGGAGCAAAAAAGACAAACGTCCAGCTTTTGCTGCCACAGCAAAGGTGCCAGCGGGGAAAAGTAATGCTGGTTCTCACTGCCTCCTGGAACCTCTTCAAATGCCACAGACAATTTGGCCCTCTCTGCTTTCCTGCGGACTCCATCCTCAAAAGCACCTGTTTTCGCTTTCGGCAGCCTCCGGAGCAAAAAAGACAAACGTCCAGCTTTTGCTGCCACAGCAAAGGTGCCAGCGGGGAAAAGTAATGCTGGTTCTCACTGCCTCCTGGAACCCTTTCAAATGCCCCAGACAATTTGGCCCTCTCTGCTTTCCTGCGGACTCTATCCTCAAAAGCGCCTTTTTTCACTTTCGGCGCCCTCCGGTGGTAAAAAGACAAACGTCCAGCTTTTGCTGCCGCAGCAAAGGTGCCAGCGTGGAAAAGTAATGCTGGTTCTCACTGCCTCCTGGAACCCTTTCAAATGCCACAGACAATTTGGCCCTCTCTGCTTTCCTGCGGACTCCATCCTCAAAAGCACCTGTTTTCGCTTTCGGCAGCCTCCGGAGCAAAAAAGACAAACGTCCAGCTTTTGCTGCCACAGCAAAGGTGCCAGCGGGGAAAAGTAATGCTGGTTCTCACTGCCTCCTGGAACCCTTTCAAATGCCACAGACAATTTGGCCCTCTCTGCTTTCCTGCGGACTCCATCCTCAAAAGCACCTGTTTTCGCTTTTGGCAACCTCCGGAGCAAAAAAGACAAACGTCCAGCTTTTGCTGCCACAGCAAAGGTGCCAGCGGGGAAAAGTAATGCTGGTTCTCACTGCCTCCTGGAACCCTTTCATATGCCACAGACAATTTGGCCCTCTCTGCTTTCCTGCGGACTCCATCCTCAAAATAACCTGTTTTCGCTTTCGGCAGCCTCCGGAGCAAAAAAGACAAACGTCCAGCTTTTGCTGCCACAGCAAAGGTGCCAACGGGGAAAAGTAATGCTGGTTCTCACTGCCTCCTGGAACCCTTTCAAATGCCCCAGACAATTTGGCCCTCTCTGCTTTCCTGCGGACTCTATCCTCAAAAGCGCCTTTTTTCACTTTCGGCGCCCTCCGGTGGTAAAAAGACAAACGTCCAGCTTTTGCTGCCGCAGCAAAGGTGCCAGCGTGGAAAAGTAATGCTGGTCCTCACTGCCTCCTGGAACCTCTTTAAATGCCAAAGACAATTTGGCCCTCTCTGCTTTCCTGCGGACTCCATCATCAAAAGCACCTGTTTTCGCTTTCGGCAGCCTCCGGAGCAAAAAAGACAAACGTCCAGCTTTTGCTGCCACAGCAAAGGTGCCAGCGGGGAAAAGTAATGCTGGTTCTCACTGCCTCCTGGAACCCTTTCAAATGCCACAGACAATTTGGCCCTCTCTGCTTTCCTGCGGACTCCATCCTCAAAAGCACCTGTTTTCGCTTTCGGCAGCCTCCATTGCAAAAAAGACAAACGTCCAGCTTTTGCTGCCACAGCAAAGGTGCCAGCGGGGAAAAGTAATGCTGGTTCTCACTGCCTCCTGGAACCCTTTCAAATGCCACAGACAATTTGGCCCTCTCTGCTTTCCTGCGGACTCTATCCTCAAAAGCACCTGTTTTCGCTTTCGGCAGCCTCCGGAGCAAAAAAGACAAACGTCCAGCTTTTGCTGCCACAGCAAAGGTGCCAGCGGGGAAAAGTAATGCTCGTTCTCACTGCCTCCTGGAACCCTTTCAAATGCCCCAGACAATTTGGCCCTCTCTGCTTTCCTGCGGACTCCATCCTCAAAAGCACCTGTTTTCGCTTTCGGCAGCCTCCATTGCAAAAAAGACAAACGTCCAGCTTTTGCTGCCACAGCAAAGGTGCCAGCGGGGAAAAGTAATGCTGGTTCTCACTGCCTCCTGGAACCCTTTCAAATGCCACAGACAATTTGGCCCTCTCTTCTTTCCTGCGGACTCCATCCTCAAAAGCACCTGTTTTCGCTTTCGGCAGCCTCCGGAGCAAAAAAGACAAACGTCCAGCTTTTGCTGCCACAGCAAACGTGCCAGCAGGGAAAAGTAATGCTGGTTCTCACTGCCTCCTGGAACTCCTTCAAATGCCCCAGACAATTTGGCTCTCTCTGCTTTCCTGCGGACTCCATCCTCAAAAGCACCTGTTTTCGCTTTCGGCAGCCTCCGGAGCAAAAAAGACAAACGTCCAGCTTTTGCTGCCACAGCAAAGGTGCCAGCGGGGAAAAGTAATGCTGGTTCTCACTGCCTCCTGGAACCCTTTCAAATGCCACAGACAATTTGGCCCTCTCTGCTTTCCTGCGGACTCCATCCTCAAAAGAACCTATTTTCGCTTTCGGCAGCCTCCGGAGCAAAAAAGACAAACGTCCAGCTTTTGCTGCCACAGCAAAGGTGCCAACGGGGAAAAGTAATGCTGGTTCTCACTGCCTCCTGGAACCCTTTCAAATGCCACAGACAATTTGGCCCTCTCTGCTTTCCTGCGGACTCCATCCTCAAAAGCACCTGTTTTCGCTTTTGGCAACCTCCGGAGCAAAAAAGACAAACGTCCAGCTTTTGCTGCCACAGCAAAGGTGCCAGCGGGGAAAAGTAATGCTGGTTCTCACTGCCTCCTGGAACCCTTTCAAATGCCACAGACAATTTGGCCCTCTCTGCTTTCCTGCGGACTCCATCCTCAAAAGCACCTGTTTTCGCTTTCGGCAGCCTCCGGAGCAAAAAAGACAAACGTCCAGCTTTTGCTGCCACAGCAAAGGTGCCAGCGGGGAAAAGTAATGCTGGTTCTCACTGCCTCCTGGAACCCTTTCAAATGCCACAGACAATTTGGCCCTCTCTGCTTTCCTGCGGACTCCATCCTCAAAAGCACCTGTTTTCGCTTTTGGCTACCTCCGGAGCAAAAAAGACAAACGTCCAGCTTTTGCTGCCACAGCAAAGGTGCCAGCGGGGAAAAGTGATGCTGGTTCTCATTTCCTCCTGGAACCCTTTCAAATGCCACAGACAATTTGGCCCTCTCTGCTTTCCTGCGGACTCCATCCTCAAAATAACCTGTTTTCGCTTTCGGCAGCCTCCGGAGCAAAAAAGACAAACGTCCAGCTTTTGCTGCCACAGCAAAGGTGCCAACGGGGAAAAGTAATGCTGGTTCTCACTGCCTCCTGGAACCCTTTCAAATGCCACAGACAATTTGGCCCTCTCTGCTTTCCTGCGGACTCTATCCTCAAAAGCGCCTTTTTTCACTTTCGGCGCCCTCCGGTGGTAAAAAGACAAACGTCCAGCTTTTGCTGCCGCAGCAAAGGTGCCAGCGTGGAAAAGTAATGCTGGTCCTCACTGCCTCCTGGAACCTCTTTAAATGCCAAACACAATTTGGCCCTCTCTGCTTTCCTGCGGACTCCATCCTCAAAAGCACCTGTTTTCGCTTTCGGCAGCCTCCGGAGCAAAAAAGACAAACGTCCAGCTTTTGCTGCCACAGCAAAGGTGCCAGCGGGGAAAAGTAATGCTGGTTCTCACTGCCTCCTGGAACCCTTTCAAATGCCACAGACAATTTAGCCCTCTCTGCTTTCCTGCGGACTCCATCCTCAAAAGAACCTATTTTCGCTTTCGGCAGCCTCCGGAGCAAAAAAGACAAACGTCCAGCTTTTGCTGCCACAGCAAAGGTGCCAGCGGGGAAAAGTAATGCTGGTTCTCACTGCCTCCTGGAACCCTTTCAAATGCCACAGACAATTTGGCCCTCTCTGCTTTCCTGCGGACTCCATCCTCAAAAGCACCTGTTTTTGCTTTTGGCAACCTCCGGAGCAAAAAAGACAAACGTCCAGCTTTTGCTGCCACAGCAAAGGTGCCAGCGGGGAAAAGTAATGCTGGTTCTCACTGCCTCCTGGAACCCTTTCAAATGCCCCAGACAATTTGGCCCTCTCTGCTTTCCTGCGGACTCTATCCTCAAAAGCGCCTTTTTTCACTTTCGGCGCCCTCCGGTGGTAAAAAGACAAACGTCCAGCTTTTGCTGCCACAGCAAAGGTGCCAACGGGGAAAAGTAATGCTCGTTCTCACTGCCTCCTGGAACCCTTTCAAATGCCACAGACAATTTGGCCCTCTCTGCTTTCCTGCGGACTCCATCCTCAAAAGCACCTGTTTTCGCTTTTGGCAACCTCCGGAGCAAAAAAGACAAACGTCCAGCTTTTGCTGCCACAGCAAAGGTGCCAGCGGGGAAAAGTAATGCTGGTTCTCACTGCCTCCTGGAACCCTTTCAAATGCCACAGACAATTTGGCCCTCTCTGCTTTCCTGCGGACTCTATCCTCAAAAGCGCCTTTTTTCACTTTCGGCGCCCTCCGGTGGTAAAAAGACAAACGTCCAGCTTTTGCTGCCACAGCAAAGGTGCCAGCGGGGAAAAGTAATGCTGGTTCTCACTGCCTCCTTGAACTCTTTCAAATGCCACAGACAATTTGGCCCTCTCTGCTTTCCTGCGGACTCCATCCTCAAAAGCACCTGTTTTCGCTTTCGGCAGCCTCCGGAGCAAAAAAGACAAACGTCCAGCTTTTGCTGCCACAGCAAAGGTGCCAGCGGGGAAAAGTAATGCTGGTTCTCACTGCCTCCTGGAACCCTTTCAAATGCCCCAGACAATTTGGCCCTCTCTGCTTTCCTGTGGACTCCATCCTCAAAAGCACCTGTTTTCGCTTTCGGCAGCCTCCGGAGCAAAAAAGACAAACGTCCAGCTTTTGCTGCCACAGCAAAAGTGCCAGCGGGGAAAAGTAATGCTGGTTCTCACTGCCTCCTGGAACCCTTTCAAATGCCCCAGACAATTTGGCCCTCTCTGCTTTCCTGCGGACTCCATCCTCAAAAGCACCTGTTTTCGCTTTCGGCAGCCTCCGGAGCAAAAAAGACAAACGTCCAGCTTTTGCTGCCACAGCAAAGGTGCCAGCGGGGAAAAGTAATGCTGGTTCTCACTGCCTCCTGGAACCCTTTCAAATGCCACAGACAATTTGGCCCTCTCTGCTTTCCTGCGGACTCTATCCTCAAAAGCGCCTTTTTTCACTTTCGGCGCCCTCCGGTGGTAAAAATACAAACGTCCAGCTTTTGCTGCCACAGCAAAGGTGCCAGCGGGGAAAAGTAATGCTGGTTCTCACTGCCTCCTGGAACTCTTTCAAATGCCACAGACAATTTGGCCCTCTCTGCTTTCCTGCGGACTCCATCCTCAAAAGCACCTGTTTTCGCTTTCGGCAGCCTCCGGAGCAAAAAAGACAAACGTCCAGCTTTTGCTGCCACAGCAAAGGTGCCAGCGGGGAAAAGTAATGCTGGTTCTCACTGCCTCCTGGAACCCTTTCAAATGCCACAGACAATTTGGCCCTCTCTGCTTTCCTGCGGACTCCATCCTCAAAAGCACCTGTTTTCGCTTTCGGCAGCGTCCGGAGCAAAAAAGACAAACGTCCAGCTTTTGCTGCCACAGCAAAGGTCCCAGCGGGGAAAAGTAATGCTGGTTCTCACTGCCTCCTGGAACCCTTTCAAATGCCACAGACAATTTGGCCGTCTCTGCTTTCCTGCGGACTCTATCCTCAAAAGCACCTGTTTTCGCTTTCGGCAGCCTCCGGAGCAAAAAAGACAAACGTCCAGCTTTTGCTGCCACAGCAAAGGTGCCAGCGGGGAAAAGTAATGCTCGTTCTCACTGCCTCCTGGAACCCTTTCAAATGCCCCAGACAATTTGGCCCTCTCTGCTTTCCTGCGGACTCCATCCTCAAAAGCACCTGTTTTCGCTTTCGGCAGCCTCCATTGCAAAAAAGACAAACGTCCAGCTTTTGCTGCCACAGCAAAGGTGCCAGCGGGGAAAAGTAATGCTGGTTCTCACTGCCTCCTGGAACCCTTTCAAATGCCACAGACAATTTGGCCCTCTCTGCTTTCCTGCGGACTCCATCCTCAAAAGAACCTGTTTTCGCTTTCGGCAGCCTCCGGAGCAAAAAAGACAAACGTCCAGCTTTTGCTGCCACAGCAAATGTGCCAGCAGGGAAAAGTAATGCTGGTTCTCACTGCCTCCTGGAACTCCTTCAAATGCCCCAGACAATTTGGCTCTCTCTGCTTTCCTGCGGACTCCATCCTCAAAAGCACCTGTTTTCGCTTTCGGCAGCCTCCGGAGCAAAAAAGACAAACGTCCAGCTTTTGCTGCCACAGCAAAGGTGCCAGCGGGGAAAAGTAATGCTGGTTCTCACTGCCTCCTGGAACCCTTTCAAATGCCACAGACAATTTGGCCCTCTCTGCTTTCCTGCGGACTCCATCCTCAAAAGCAGATGTTTTCGCTTTCGGCAGCCTCCGGAGCAAAAAAGACAAACGTCCAGCTTTTGCTGCCACAGCAAAGGTGCCAGCGGGGAAAAGTAATGCTGGTTCTCACTGCCTCCTGGAACCCTTTCAAATGCCACAGACAATTTGGCCCTCTCTGCTTTCCTGCGGACTCCATCCTCAAAAGCACCTGTTTTCGCTTTCGGCAACCTCCGGAGCAAAAAAGACAAACGTCCAGCTTTTGCTGCCACAGCAAAGGTGCCAGCGGGGAAAAGTAATGCTGGTTCTCACTGCCTCCTGGAACCCTTTCAAATGCCACAGACAATTTGGCCCTCTCTGCTTTCCTGCGGACTCCATCCTCAAAAGCACCTGTTTTCGCTTTCGGCAGCCTCCGGAGCAAAAAAGACAAACGTCCAGCTTTTGCTGCCACAGAAAAGGTGCCAGCGGGGAAAAGTAATGCTGGTTCTCACTGCCTCCTGGAACCCTTTCAAATGCCACAGACAATTTGGCCCTCTCTGCTTTCCTGCGGACTCCATCCTCAAAAGCACCTGTTTTCGCTTTTGGCTACCTCCGGAGCAAAAAAGACAAACGTCCAGCTTTTGCTGCCACAGCAAAGGTGCCAGCGGGGAAAAGTGATGCTGGTTCTCATTGCCTCCTGGAACCCTTTCAAATGCCACAGACAATTTGGCCCTCTCTGCTTTCCTGCGGACTCCATCCTCAAAATAACCTGTTTTCGCTTTCGGCAGCCTCCGGAGCAAAAAAGACAAACGTCCAGCTTTTGCTGCCACAGCAAAGGTGCCAACGGGGAAAAGTAATGCTGGTTCTCACTGCCTCCTGGAACCCTTTCAAATGCCACAGACAATTTGGCCCTCTCTGCTTTCCTGCGGACTCTATCCTCAAAAGCGCCTTTTTTCACTTTCGGCGCCGTCCGGTGGTAAAAAGACAAACGTCCAGCTTTTGCTGCCGCAGCAAAGGTGCCAGCGTGGAAAAGTAATGCTGGTCCTCACTGCCTCCTGGAACCTCTTTAAATGCCAAACACAATTTGGCCCTCTCTGCTTTCCTGCGGACTCCATCCTCAAAAGCACCTGTTTTCGCTTTCGGCAGCCTCCGGAGCAAAAAAGACAAACGTCCAGCTTTTGCTGCCACAGCAAAGGTGCCAGCGGGGAAAAGTAATGCTGGTTCTCACTGCCTCCTGGAACCCTTTCAAATGCCACAGACAATTTAGCCCTCTCTGCTTTGCTGCGGACTCCATCCTCAAAAGAACCTATTTTCGCTTTCGGCAGCCTCCGGAGCAAAAAAGACAAACGTCCAGCTTTTGCTGCCACAGCAAAGGTGCCAGCGGGGAAAAGTAATGCTCGTTCTCACTGCCTCCTGGAACCCTTTCAAATGCCCCAGACAATTTGGCCCTCTCTGCTTTCCTGCGGACTCCATCCTCAAAAGCACCTGTTTTTGCTTTTGGCAACCTCCGGAGCAAAAAAGACAAACGTCCAGCTTTTGCTGCCACAGCAAAGGTGCCAGCGGGGAAAAGTAATGCTGGTTCTCACTGCCTCCTGGAACCCTTTCAAATGCCCCAGACAATTTGGCCCTCTCTGCTTTCCTGCGGACTCTATCCTCAAAAGCGCCTTTTTTCACTTTCGGCGCCCTCCGGTGGTAAAAAGACAAACGTCCAGCTTTTGCTGCCACAGCAAAGGTGCCAACGGGGAAAAGTAATGCTCGTTCTCACTGCCTCCTGGAACCCTTTCAAATGCCACAGACAATTTGGCCCTCTCTGCTTTCCTGCGGACTCCATCCTCAAAAGCACCTGTTTTCGCTTTTGGCAACCTCCGGAGCAAAAAAGACAAACGTCCAGCTTTTGCTGCCACAGCAAAGGTGCCAGCGGGGAAAAGTAATGCTGGTTCTCACTGCCTCCTGGAACCCTTTCAAATGCCACAGACAATTTGGCCCTCTCTGCTTTCCTGCGGACTCTATCCTCAAAAGCGCCTTTTTTCACTTTCGGCGCCCTCCGGTGGTAAAAAGACAAACGTCCAGCTTTTGCTGCCACAGCAAAGGTGCCAGCGGGGAAAAGTAATGCTGGTTCTCACTGCCTCCTGGAACTCTTTCAAATGCCACAGACAATTTGGCCCTCTCTGCTTTCCTGCGGACTCCATCCTCAAAAGCACCTGTTTTCGCTTTCGGCAGCCTCCGGAGCAAAAAAGACAAACGTCCAGCTTTTGCTGCCACAGCAAAGGTGCCAGCGGGGAAAAGTAATGCTGGTTCTCACTGCCTCCTGGAACCCTTTCAAATGCCACAGACAATTTGGCCCTCTCTGCTTTCCTGTGGACTCCATCCTCAAAAGCACCTGTTTTCGCTTTCGGCAGCCTCCGGAGCAAAAAAGACAAACGTCCAGCTTTTGCTGCCACAGCAAAGGTGCCAGCGGGGAAAAGTAATGCTGGTTCTCACTGCCTCCTGGAACCCTTTCAAATGCCCCAGACAATTTGGCCCTCTCTGCTTTCCTGCGGACTCCATCATCAAAAGCACCTGTTTTCGCTTTCGGCAGCCTCCGGAGCAAAAAAGACAAACGTCCAGCTTTTGCTGCCACAGCAAAGGTGCCAGCGGGGAAAAGTAATGCTGGTTCTCACTGCCTCCTGGAACCCTTTCAAATGCCCCAGACAATTTGGCCCTCTCTGCTTTCCTGCGGACTCTATCCTCAAAAGCGCCTTTTTTCACTTTCGGCGCCCTCCGGTGGTAAAAAGACAAACGTCCAGCTTTTGCTGCCACAGCAAAGGTGCCAGCGGGGAAAAGTAATGCTGGTTCTCACTGCCTCCTGGAACTCTTTCAAATGCCACAGACAATTTGGCCCTCTCTGCTTTCCTGCGGACTCCATCCTCAAAAGCACCTATTTTCGCTTTCGGCAGCCTCCGGAGCAAAAAAGATAAACGTCCAGCTTTTGCTGCCACAGCAAAGGTGCCAGCGGGGAAAAGTAATGCTGGTTCTCACTGCCTCCTGGAACCCTTTCAAATGCCCCAGACAATTTGGCCCTCTCTGCTTTCCTGCGGACTCCATCCTCAAAAGCACCTGTTTTCGCTTTCGGCAGCCTCCGGAGCAAAAAAGACAAACGTCCAGCTTTTGCTGCCACAGCAAAGGTCCCAGCGGGGAAAAGTAATGCTGGTTCTCACTGCCTCCTGGAACCTGTTCAAATGCCACAGACAATTTGGCCCTCTCTGCTTTCCTGCGGACTCCATCCTCAAAAGCACCTGTTTTCGCTTTCGGCAGCCTCCGGAGCAAAAAAGACAAACGTCCAGCTTTTGCTGCCACAGCAAAGGTGCCAGCGGGGAAACGTAATGCTGGTTCTCACTGCCTCCTGGAACCCTTTCAAATGCCACAGACAATTTGGCCCTCTCTGCTTTCCTGCGGACTCCATCCTCAAAAGCACCTGTTTTCGCTTTCGGCAGCCTCCGGAGCAAAAAAGACAAACGTCCAGCTTTTGCTGCCACAGCAAAGGTGCCAGCGGGGAAAAGTAATGCTGGTTCTCACTGCCTCCTGGAACCTCTTCAAATGCCCCAGACAATTTGGCCCTCTCTGCTTTCCTGCGGACTCCATCCTCAAAAGCACCTGTTTTCGCTTTCGGCAGCCTCCGGAGCAAAAAAGACAAACGTCCAGCTTTTGCTGCCACAGCAAAGGTGCCAGCGGGGAAAAGTAATGCTGGTTCTCACTGCCTACTGGAACCTCTTCAAATGCCCCAGACAATTTGGCCCTCTCTGCTTTCCTGCGGACTCCATCCTCAGAAGAACTTGTTTTCGCTTTCGGCAGCCTCCGGAGCAAAAAAGACAAACGTCCAGCTTTTGCTGCCACAGCAAAGGTGCCAGCGGGGAAAAGTAATGCTGGTTCTCACTGCCTCCTGGAACCCTTTCAAATGCCACAGACAATTTGGCCCTCTCTGCTTTCCTGCGGACTCCATCCTCAAAAGCACCTGTTTTCGCTTTCGGCAGCCTCCATTGCAAAAAAGACAAACGTCCAGCTTTTGCTGCCACAGCAAAGGTGCCAGCGGGGAAAAGTAATGCTGGTTCTCACTGCCTCCTGGAACCCTTTCAAATGCCCCAGACAATTTGGCCCTCTCTGCTTTCCTGCGGACTCTATCCTCAAAAGCGCCTTTTTTCACTTTCGGCGCCCTCCGGTGGTAAAAAGACAAACGTCCAGCTTTTGCTGCCGCAGCAAAGGTGCCAGCGTGGAAAAGTAATGCTGGTTCTCACTGCCTCCTGGAACCCTTTCAAATGCCACAGACAATTTGGCCCTCTCTGCTTTCCTGCGGACTCCATCCTCAAAAGCACCTGTTTTCGCTTTCGGCAGCCTCCGGAGCAAAAAAGACAAACGTCCAGCTTTTGCTGCCACAGCAAAGGTGCCAGCGGGGAAAAGTAATGCTGGTTCTCACTGCCTCCTGGAACCCTTTCAAATGCCACAGACAATTTGGCCCTCTCTGCTTTCCTGCGGACTCCATCCTCAAAAGCACCTGTTTTCGCTTTCGGCAGCCTCCGGAGCAAAAAAGACAAACGTCCAGCTTTTGCTGCCACAGCAAAGGTGCCAGCGGGGAAAAGTAATGCTGGTTCTCACTGCCTCCTGGAACCCTTTCAAATGCCCCTGACAATTTGGCCCTCTCTGCTTTCCTGCGGACTCTATCCTCAAAAGTGCCTTTTTTCACTTTCGGCGCCCTCCGGTGGTAAAAAGACAAACGTCCAGCTTTTGCTGCCACAGCAAAGGTGCCAGCGGGGAAAAGTAATGCTGGTTCTCACTGCCTCCTGGAACTCTTTCAAATGTCACAGACAATTTGGCACTCTCTGCTTTCCTGCGGACTCCATCCTCAAAAGCACCTATTTTCGCTTTCGGCAGCCTCCGGAGCAAAAAAGACAAACGTCCAGCTTTTGCTGCCACAGCAAAGGTGCCAGCGGGGAAAAGTAATGCTGGTTCTCACTGCCTCCTGGAACCCTTTCAAATGCCACAGACAATTTGGCCCTCTCTGCTTTCCTGTGGACTCCATCCTCAAAAGCACCTGTTTTCGCTTTCGGCAGCCTCCGGAGCAAAAAAGACAAACGTCCAGCTTTTGCTGCCACAGCAAAGGTGCCAGCGGGGAAAAGTAATGCTGGTTCTCACTGCCTCCTGGAACCCTTTCAAATGCCACAGACAATTTGGCCCTCTCTGCTTTCCTGCGGACTCCATCCTCAAAAGCACCTGTTTTCGCTTTCGGCAGCCTCCGGAGCAAAAAAGACAAACGTCCAGCTTTTGCTGCCACAGCAAAGGTGCCAGCGGGGAAAAGTAATGCTGGTTCTCACTGCCTCCTGGAACCCTTTCAAATGCCCCAGACAATTAAGCCCTCTCTGCTTTCCTGCGGACTCTATCCTCAAAAGCGCCTTTTTTCACTTTCGGCGCCCTCCGGTGGTAAAAAGACAAACGTCCAGCTTTTGCTGCCACAGCAAAGGTGCCAGCGGGGAAAAGTGATGCTGGTTCTCACTGCCTCCTGGAACTCTTTCAAATGCCACAGACAATTTGGCCCTCTCTGCTTTCCTGCGGACTCCATCCTCAAAAGCACCTGTTTTCGCTTTCGGCAGCCTCCGGAGCAAAAAAGACAAACGTCCACCTTTTGCTGCCACAGCAAAGGTGCCAGCGGGGAAAAGTAATGCTGGTTCTCACTGCCTCCTGGAACCCTTTTAAATGCCACAGACAATTTGGCCCTCTCTGCTTTCCTGCGGACTCCATCCTCAAAAGCAGCTGTTTTCGCTTTCGGCAGCCTCCGGAGCAAAAAAGACAAACGTCCAGCTTTTGCTGCCACAGCAAAGGTGCCAGCGGGGAAAAGTGATGCTGGTTCTCACTGCCTCCTGGAACCCTTTCAAATGCCCCAGACAATTTGGCCCTCTCTGCTTTCCTGCGGACTCCATCCTCAAAAGCAGCTGTTTTCGCTTTCGGCAGCCTCCGGAGCAAAAAAGACAAACGTCCAGCTTTTGCTGCCACAGCAAAGGTGCCAGCGGGGAAAAGTAATGCTGGTTCTCACTGCCTCCTGGAACCCTTTCAAATGCCACAGACAATTTGGCCCTCTCTGCTTTGCTGCGGACTCCATCCTCAAAAGCACCTGTTTTCGCTTTCGGCAGCCTCCGGAGCAAAAAAGACAAACGTCCAGCTTTTGCTGCCACAGCAAAGGTGCCAGCGGGGAAAAGTAATGCTGGTTCTCACTGCCTCCTGGAACCCTTTCAAATGCCACAGACAATTAAGCCCTCTCTGCTTTCCTGCGGACTCCATCCTCAAAAGCACCTGTTTTCGCTTTCGGCAGCCTCCATTGCAAAAAATACAAACGTCCAGCTTTTGCTGCCACAGCAAAGGTGCCAGCGGGGAAAAGTAATGCTGGTTCTCACTGCCTCCTGGAACCCTTTCAAATGCCACAGACAATTTGGCCCTCTCTGCTTTCCTGCGGACTCCATCCTCAAAAGCACCTGTTTTCGCTTTCGGCAGCCTCCGGAGCAAAAAAGACAAACGTCCAGCTTTTGCTGCCACAGCAAAGGTGCCAGCGGGGAAAAGTAATGCTGGTTCTCACTGCCTCCTGGAACCCTTTCAAATGCCCCAGACAATTTGGCCCTCTCTGCTTTCCTGCGGACTCCATCCTCAAAAGCACCTGTTTTCGCTTTCGGCAGCCTCCGGAGCAAAAAAGACAAACGTCCAGCTTTTGCTGCCACAGCAAAGGTGCCAGCGGGGAAAAGTAATGCTGGTTCTCACTGCCTCCTGGAACCCTTTCAAATGCCACAGACAATTTGGCCCTCTCTGCTTTCCTGCGGACTCCATCCTCAAAAGAACCTATTTTCCCTTTCGGCGCCCTCCGGAGCAAAAAAGACAAACGTCCAGCTTTTGCTGCCACAGCAAAGGTGCCAGCGGGGAAAAGTAATGCTGGTTCTCACTGCCTCCTGGAACCCTTTCAAATGCCACAGACAATTTGGCCCTCTCTGCTTTCCTGCGGACTCCATCCTCAAAAGCACCTGTTTTCGCTTTCGGCAGCCTCCGGAGCAAAAAAGACAAACGTCCAGCTTTTGCTGCCACAGCAAAGGTGCCAGCGGGGAAAAGTAATGCTGGTTCTCACTGCCTCCTGGAACCTCTTCAAATGCCCCAGACAATTTGGCCCTCTCTGCTTTCCTGCGGACTCCATCCTCAAAAGCACCTGTTTTCGCTTTTGGCAACCTCCGGAGCAAAAAAGACAAACGTCCAGCTTTTGCTGCCACAGCAAAGGTGCCAGCGGGGAAAAGTAATGCTGGTTCTCACTGCCTCCTGGAACCCTTTCAAATGCCACAGACAATTTGGCCCTCTCTGCTTTCCTGCGGACTCCATCCTCAAAAGAACCTGTTTTCGCTTTCGGCAGCCTCCGGAGCAAAAAAGATAAACGTCCAGCTTTTGCTGCCACAGCAAAGGTGCCAGCGGGGAAAAGTAATGCTGGTTCTCACTGCCTCCTGGAACCCTTTCAAATGCCCCAGACAATTAAGCCCTCTCTGCTTTCCTGTGGACTCCATCCTCAAAAGCACCTGTTTTCACTTTCGGCAGCCTCCGGAGCAAAAAAGACAAACGTCCAGCTTTTGCTGCCACAGCAAAGGTGCCAGCGGGGAAAAGTAATGCTGGTTCTCACTGCCTCCTGGAACCCTTTCAAATGCCACAGACAATTTGGCCCTCTCTGCTTTCCTGCGGACTCCATCCTCAAAAGCACCTGTTTTCGCTTTCGGCAGCCTCCGGAGCAAAAAAGACAAACGTCCAGCTTTTGCTGCCACAGCAAAGGTGCCAGCGGGGAAAAGTAATGCTGGTTCTCACTGCCTCCTGGAACCTCTTCAAATGCCCCAGACAATTAGGCCCTCTCTGCTTTCCTGCGGACTCCATCCTCAAAAGCACCTGTTTTCGCTTTCGGCAGCGTCCGGAGCAAAAAAGACAAACGTCCAGCTTTTGCTGCCACAGCAAAGGTCCCAGCGGGGAAAAGTAATGCTGGTTCTCACTGCCTCCTGGAACCCTTTCAAATGCCACAGACAATTTGGCCGTCTCTGCTTTCCTGCGGACTCTATCCTCAAAAGCACCTGTTTTCGCTTTCGGCAGCCTCCGGAGCAAAAAAGACAAACGTCCAGCTTTTGCTGCCACAGCAAAGGTGCCAGCGGGGAAAAGTAATGCTGGTTCTCACTGCCTCCTGGAACCCTTTCAAATGCCCCAGACAATTTGGCCCTCTCTGCTTTCCTGCGGACTCCATCCTCAAAAGCACCTGTTTTCGCTTTCGGCAGCCTCCATTGCAAAAAAGACAAACGTCCAGCTTTTGCTGCCACAGCAAAGGTGCCAGCGGGGAAAAGTAATGCTGGTTCTCACTGCCTCCTGGAACCCTTTCAAATGCCACAGACAATTTGGCCCTCTCTGCTTTCCTGCGGACTCCATCCTCAAAAGAACCTGTTTTCGCTTTCGGCAGCCTCCGGAGCAAAAAAGACAAACGTCCAGCTTTTGCTGCCACAGCAAATGTGCCAGCAGGGAAAAGTAATGCTGGTTCTCACTGCCTCCTGGAACTCCTTCAAATGCCCCAGACAATTTGGCTCTCTCTGCTTTCCTGCGGACTCCATCCTCAAAAGCACCTGTTTTCGCTTTCGGCAGCCTCCGGAGCAAAAAAGACAAACGTCCAGCTTTTGCTGCCACAGCAAAGGTGCCAGCGGGGAAAAGTAATGCTGGTTCTCACTGCCTCCTGGAACCCTTTCAAATGCCACAGACAATTTGGCCCTCTCTGCTTTCCTGCGGACTCCATCCTCAAAAGAACCTATTTTCGCTTTCGGCAGCCTCCGGAGCAAAAAAGACAAACGTCCAGCTTTTGCTGCCACAGCAAAGGTGCCAACGGGGAAAAGTAATGCTGGTTCTCACTGCCTCCTGGAACCCTTTCAAATGCCACAGACAATTTGGCCCTCTCTGCTTTCCTGCGGACTCCATCCTCAAAAGCACCTGTTTTCGCTTTTGGCAACCTCCGGAGCAAAAAAGACAAACGTCCAGCTTTTGCTGCCACAGCAAAGGTGCCAGCGGGGAAAAGTAATGCTGGTTCTCACTGCCTCCTGGAACCCTTTCAAATGCCACAGACAATTTGGCCCTCTCTGCTTTCCTGCGGACTCCATCCTCAAAAGCACCTGTTTTCGCTTTCGGCAACCTCCGGAGCAAAAAAGACAAACGTCCAGCTTTTGCTGCCACAGCAAAGGTGCCAGCGGGGAAAAGTAATGCTGGTTCTCACTGCCTCCTAGAACCCTTTCAAATGCCACAGACAATTTGGCCCTCTCTGCTTTCCTGCGGACTCCATCCTCAAAAGCACCTGTTTTCGCTTTTGGCTACCTCCGGAGCAAAAAAGACAAACGTCCAGCTTTTGCTGCCACAGCAAAGGTGCCAGCGGGGAAAAGTGATGCTGGTTCTCATTGCCTCCTGGAACCCTTTCAAATGCCACAGACAATTTGGCCCTCTCTGCTTTCCTGCGGACTCCATCCTCAAAATAACCTGTTTTCGCTTTCGGCAGCCTCCGGAGCAAAAAAGACAAACGTCCAGCTTTTGCTGCCACAGCAAAGGTGCCAACGGGGAAAAGTAATGCTGGTTCTCACTGCCTCCTGGAACCCTTTCAAATGCCACAGACAATTTGGCCCTCTCTGCTTTCCTGCGGACTCTATCCTCAAAAGCGCCTTTTTTCACTTTCGGCGCCCTCCGGTGGTAAAAAGACAAACGTCCAGCTTTTGCTGCCGCAGCAAAGGTGCCAGCGTGGAAAAGTAATGCTGGTCCTCACTGCCTCCTGGAACCTCTTTAAATGCCAAACACAATTTGGCCCTCTCTGCTTTCCTGCGGACTCCATCCTCAAAAGCACCTGTTTTCGCTTTCGGCAGCCTCCGGAGCAAAAAAGACAAACGTCCAGCTTTTGCTGCCACAGCAAAGGTGCCAGCGGGGAAAAGTAATGCTGGTTCTCACTGCCTCCTGGAACCCTTTCAAATGCCACAGACAATTTAGCCCTCTCTGCTTTGCTGCGGACTCCATCCTCAAAAGAACCTATTTTCGCTTTCGGCAGCCTCCGGAGCAAAAAAGACAAACGTCCAGCTTTTGCTGCCACAGCAAAGGTGCCAGCGGGGAAAAGTAATGCTCGTTCTCACTGCCTCCTGGAACCCTTTCAAATGCCCCAGACAATTTGGCCCTCTCTGCTTTCCTGCGGACTCCATCCTCAAAAGCACCTGTTTTTGCTTTTGGCAACCTCCGGAGCAAAAAAGACAAACGTCCAGCTTTTGCTGCCACAGCAAAGGTGCCAGCGGGGAAAAGTAATGCTGGTTCTCACTGCCTCCTGGAACCCTTTCAAATGCCCCAGACAATTTGGCCCTCTCTGCTTTCCTGCGGACTCTATCCTCAAAAGCGCCTTTTTTCACTTTCGGCGCCCTCCGGTGGTAAAAAGACAAACGTCCAGCTTTTGCTGCCACAGCAAAGGTGCCAACGGGGAAAAGTAATGCTCGTTCTCACTGCCTCCTGGAACCCTTTCAAATGCCACAGACAATTTGGCCCTCTCTGCTTTCCTGCGGACTCCATCCTCAAAAGCACCTGTTTTCGCTTTTGGCAACCTCCGGAGCAAAAAAGACAAACGTCCAGCTTTTGCTGCCACAGCAAAGGTGCCAGCGGGGAAAAGTAATGCTGGTTCTCACTGCCTCCTGGAACCCTTTCAAATGCCACAGACAATTTGGCCCTCTCTGCTTTCCTGCGGACTCTATCCTCAAAAGCGCCTTTTTTCACTTTCGGCGCCCTCCGGTGGTAAAAGGACAAACGTCCAGCTTTTGCTGCCACAGCAAAGGTGCCAGCGGGGAAAAGTAATGCTGGTTCTCACTGCCTCCTGGAACTCTTTCAAATGCCACAGACAATTTGGCCCTCTCTGCTTTCCTGCGGACTCCATCCTCAAAAGCACCTGTTTTCGCTTTCGGCAGCCTCCGGAGCAAAAAAGACAAACGTCCAGCTTTTGCTGCCACAGCAAAGGTGCCAGCGGGGAAAAGTAATGCTGGTTCTCACTGCCTCCTGGAACCCTTTCAAATGCCACAGACAATTTGGCCCTCTCTGCTTTCCTGTGGACTCCATCCTCAAAAGCACCTGTTTTCGCTTTCGGCAGCCTCCGGAGCAAAAAAGACAAACGTCCAGCTTTTGCTGCCACAGCAAAGGTGCCAGCGGGGAAAAGTAATGCTGGTTCTCACTGCCTCCTGGAACCCTTTCAAATGCCCCAGACAATTTGGCCCTCTCTGCTTTCCTGCGGACTCCATCCTCAAAAGCACCTGTTTTCGCTTTCGGCAGCCTCCGGAGCAAAAAAGACAAACGTCCAGCTTTTGCTGCCACAGCAAAGGTGCCAGCGGGGAAAAGTAATGCTGGTTCTCACTGCCTCCTGGAACCCTTTCAAATGCCACAGACAATTTGGCCCTCTCTGCTTTCCTGCGGACTCTATCCTCAAAAGCGCCTTTTTTCACTTTCGGCGCCCTCCGGTGGTAAAAAGACAAACGTCCAGCTTTTGCTGCCACAGCAAAGGTGCCAGCGGGGAAAAGTAATGCTGGTTCTCACTGCCTCCTGGAACTCTTTCAAATGCCACAGACAATTTGGCCCTCTCTGCTTTCCTGCGGACTCCATCCTCAAAAGCACCTATTTTCGCCTTCGGCAGCCTCCGGAGCAAAAAAGATAAACGTCCAGCTTTTGCTGCCACAGCAAAGGTGCCAGCGGGGAAAAGTAATGCTGGTTCTCACTGCCTCCTGGAACCTGTTCAAATGCCACAGACAATTTGGCCCTCTCTGCTTTCCTGCGGACTCCATCCTCAAAAGCACCTGTTTTCGCTTTCGGCAGCCTCCGGAGCAAAAAAGACAAACGTCCAGCTTTTGCTGCCACAGCAAAGGTGCCAGCGGGGAAACGTAATGCTGGTTCTCACTGCCTCCTGGAACCCTTTCAAATGCCACAGACAATTTGGCCCTCTCTGCTTTCCTGCGGACTCCATCCTCAAAAGCACCTGTTTTCGCTTTCGGCAGCCTCCGGAGCAAAAAAGACAAACGTCCAGCTTTTGCTGCCACAGCAAAGGTGCCAGCGGGGAAAAGTAATGCTGGTTCTCACTGCCTCCTGGAACCTCTTCAAATGCCCCAGACAATTTGGCCCTCTCTGCTTTCCTGCGGACTCCATCCTCAAAAGCACCTGTTTTCGCTTTCGGCAGCCTCCGGAGCAAAAAAGACAAACGTCCAGCTTTTGCTGCCACAGCAAAGGTGCCAGCGGGGAAAAGTAATGCTGGTTCTCACTGCCTACTGGAACCTCTTCAAATGCCCCAGACAATTTGGCCCTCTCTGCTTTCCTGCGGACTCCATCCTCAGAAGCACTTGTTTTCGCTTTCGGCAGCCTCCGGAGCAAAAAAGACAAACGTCCAGCTTTTGCTGCCACAGCAAAGGTGCCAGCGGGGAAAAGTAATGCTGGTTCTCACTGCCTCCTGGAACCCTTTCAAATGCCACAGACAATTTGGCCCTCTCTGCTTTCCTGCGGACTCCATCCTCAAAAGCACCTGTTTTCGCTTTCGGCAGCCTCCATTGCAAAAAAGACAAACGTCCAGCTTTTGCTGCCACAGCAAAGGTGCCAGCGGGGAAAAGTAATGCTGGTTCTCACTGCCTCCTGGAACCCTTTCAAATGCCCCAGACAATTTGGCCCTCTCTGCTTTCCTGCGGACTCTATCCTCAAAAGCGCCTTTTTTCACTTTCGGCGCCCTCCGGTGGTAAAAAGACAAACGTCCAGCTTTTGCTGCCGCAGCAAAGGTGCCAGCGTGGAAAAGTAATGCTGGTTCTCACTGCCTCCTGGAACCCTTTCAAATGCCACAGACAATTTGGCCCTCTCTGCTTTCCTGCGGACTCCATCCTCAAAAGCACCTGTTTTCGCTTTCGGCAGCCTCCGGAGCAAAAAAGACAAACGTCCAGCTTTTGCTGCCACAGCAAAGGTGCCAGCGGGGAAAAGTAATGCTGGTTCTCACTGCCTCCTGGAACCCTTTCAAATGCCACAGACAATTTGGCCCTCTCTGCTTTCCTGCGGACTCCATCCTCAAAAGCACCTGTTTTCGCTTTCGGCAGCCTCCGGAGCAAAAAAGACAAACGTCCAGCTTTTGCTGCCACAGCAAAGGTGCCAGCGGGGAAAAGTAATGCTGGTTCTCACTGCCTCCTGGAACCCTTTCAAATGCCCCTGACAATTTGGCCCTCTCTGCTTTCCTGCGGACTCTATCCTCAAAAGTGCCTTTTTTCACTTTCGGCGCCCTCCGGTGGTAAAAAGACAAACGTCCAGCTTTTGCTGCCACAGCAAAGGTGCCAGCGGGGAAAAGTAATGCTGGTTCTCACTGCCTCCTGGAACTCTTTCAAATGTCACAGACAATTTGGCACTCTCTGCTTTCCTGCGGACTCCATCCTCAAAAGCACCTATTTTCGCTTTCGGCAGCCTCCGGAGCAAAAAAGACAAACGTCCAGCTTTTGCTGCCACAGCAAAGGTGCCAGCGGGGAAAAGTAATGCTGGTTCTCACTGCCTCCTGGAACCCTTTCAAATGCCACAGACAATTTGGCCCTCTCTGCTTTCCTGTGGACTCCATCCTCAAAAGCACCTGTTTTCGCTTTCGGCAGCCTCCGGAGCAAAAAAGACAAACGTCCAGCTTTTGCTGCCACAGCAAAGGTGCCAGCGGGGAAAAGTAATGCTGGTTCTCACTGCCTCCTGGAACCCTTTCAAATGCCACAGACAATTTGGCCCTCTCTGCTTTGCTGCGGACTCCATCCTCAAAAGCACCTGTTTTCGCTTTCGGCAGCCTCCGGAGCAAAAAAGACAAACGTCCAGCTTTTGCTGCCACAGCAAAGGTGCCAGCGGGGAAAAGTAATGCTGGTTCTCACTGCCTCCTGGAACCCTTTCAAATGCCCCAGACAATTAAGCCCTCTCTGCTTTCCTGCGGACTCTATCCTCAAAAGCGCCTTTTTTCACTTTCGGCGCCCTCCGGTGGTAAAAAGACAAACGTCCAGCTTTTGCTGCCACAGCAAAGGTGCCAGCGGGGAAAAGTGATGCTGGTTCTCACTGCCTCCTGGAACTCTTTCAAATGCCACAGACAATTTGGCCCTCTCTGCTTTCCTGCGGACTCCATCCTCAAAAGCACCTGTTTTCGCTTTCGGCAGCCTCCGGAGCAAAAAAGACAAACGTCCACCTTTTGCTGCCACAGCAAAGGTGCCAGCGGGGAAAAGTAATGCTGGTTCTCACTGCCTCCTGGAACCCTTTTAAATGCCACAGACAATTTGGCCCTCTCTGCTTTCCTGCGGACTCCATCCTCAAAAGCAGCTGTTTTCGCTTTCGGCAGCCTCCGGAGCAAAAAAGACAAACGTCCAGCTTTTGCTGCCACAGCAAAGGTGCCAGCGGGGAAAAGTGATGCTGGTTCTCACTGCCTCCTGGAACCCTTTCAAATGCCCCAGACAATTTGGCCCTCTCTGCTTTCCTGCGGACTCCATCCTCAAAAGCAGCTGTTTTCGCTTTCGGCAGCCTCCGGAGCAAAAAAGACAAACGTCCAGCTTTTGCTGCCACAGCAAAGGTGCC
>NW_028128152.1:0-189278 GCF_965231255.1 Vanellus vanellus
GGTGCTTTTGATGATGGAGTCCGCAGGAAAGCAGAGAGGGCCAAAAAGTCTTTGGCATTTAAAGAGTTTACAGGAGGCAGTGAGGACCAGCATTACTTTTCCCCGCTGGCACCTTTGCTGCGGCAGCAAAAAGCTGGACGTTTGTCTTTTTACCACCGGAGGGCGCCGAAAGTGAAAAAAGGCGCTTTTGAGGATAGAGTCCGCAGGAAAGCAGAGAGGGCCAAATTGTCTGGGGCATTTGAAAGGGTTCCAGGAGGCAGTGAGAACCAGCATTACTTTTCCCCGCTGGCACCTTTGCTGTGGCAGCAAAAGCTGGACGTTTGTCTTTTTGCTCCGGAGGCTGCCGAAAGCGAAAACAGGTGCTTTTGAGGATGGAGTCCGCAGGAAAGCAGAGAGGGCCAAATTGTCTGTGGCATTTGAAAGGGTTCCAGGAGGCAGTGAGAACCAGCATTACTTTTCCCCGCTGGCACCTTTGCTGTGGCAGCAAAAGCTGGACGTTTGTCTTTTTTGCTCCGGAGGCTGCCGAAAGCGAAAACAGCTGCTTTTGAGGATGGAGTCCGCAGGAAAGCAGAGAGGGCCAAATTGTCTGTGGCATTTGAAAGGGTTCCAGGAGGCAGTGAGAACCAACATTACTTTTCCCCGCTGGCACCTTTGCTGTGGCAGCAAAATCTGGACGTTTGGTCTTTTTTGCTCCGGAGGCTGCCGAAAGCGAAAACAGGTGCTTTTGAGGATGGAGTCCGCAGGAAAGCAGAGAGGGCCAAATTGTCTGTGGCATTTGAAAGGGTTCCAGGAGGCAGTGAGAACCAGCATTACTTTTCCCCGCTGGCACCTTTGCTGTGGCAGCAAAAGCTGGACGTTTGTCTTTTTTGCTCCGGAGGCTGCCGAAAGCGAAAACAGCTGCTTTTGAGGATGGAGTCCGCAGGAAAGCAGAGAGGGCCAAATTGTCTGTGGCATTTGAAGAGGTTCCAGGAGGCAGTGAGAACCAGCATTACTTTTCCCCGCTGGTACCTTTGCTGTGGCAGCAAAAGCTGGACGTTTGTCTTTTTTGCTCCGGAGGGCGCCGAAAGCAAAAATAGGTTCTTTTGAGGATGGAGTCCGCAGGAAAGCAGAGAGGGCCAAATTGTCTGTGGCATTTGAAAGGGTTCCAGGAGGCAGTGAGAACCAGCATCACTTTTCCCCGCTGGCACCTTTGCTGTGGCAGCAAAAGCTGGACGTTTGTCTTTTTTGCTCCGGAGGCTGCCGAAGCGAAAACAGGTGCTTTTGAGGATGGAGTCCGCAGGAAAGCAGAGAGGGCCGAAAAGTCTTTGGCATTTAAAGAGGTTCCAGGAGGCAGTGAGAACCAGCATTACTTTTCCCCGCTGGCACCTTTGCTGCGGCAGCAAAAGCTGGACGTTTGTCTTTTTTGCTCCGGAGGCTGCCGAAAGCGAAAACAGGTGCTTTTGATGATGGAGTCCGCAGGAAAGCAGAGAGGGCCAAAAAGTCTTTGGCATTTAAAGAGTTTACAGGAGGCAGTGAGGACCAGCATTACTTTTCCCCGCTGGCACCTTTGCTGTGGCAGCAAAAGCTGGACGTTTGTCTTTTTACCACCGGAGGGCGCCGAAAGTGAAAAAAGGCGCTTTTGAGGATAGAGTCCGCAGGAAAGCAGAGAGGGCCAAATTGTCTGTGGCATTTGAAAGGGTTCCAGGAGGCAGTGAGAACCAGCATTACTTTTCCCCGCTGGCACCTTTGCTGTGGCAGCAAAAGCTGGACGTTTGTCTTTTTTGCTCCGGAGGCTGCCAAAAGCGAAAACAGGTGCTTTTGAGGATGGAGTCCGCAGGAAAGCAGAGAGGGCCAAATTGTCTGTGGCATTTGAAAGGGTTCCAGGAGGCAGTGAGAACCAGCATTACTTTTCCCCGCTGGCACCTTTGCTGTGGCAGCAAAAGCTGGACGTTTGTCTTTTTTGCTCCGGAGGCTGCCTAGAGCGAAAACAGGTGCTTTTGAGGATGGAGTCCGCAGGAAAGCAGAGAGGGCCAAATTGTCTGGGGCATTTGAAAGGGTTCCAGGAGGCAGTGAGAACCAGCATTACTTTTTCCCCGCTGGCACCTTTGCTGTGGCAGCAAAAGCTGGACGTTTGTCTTCTTTGCTCCGGAGGCTGCCGAAAGCGAAAACAGGTGCTTTTGAGGATGTAGTCCGCAGGAAAGCAGAGAGGGCCAAATTGTCTGTGACATTTGAAAGGGTTCCAGGAGGCAGTGAGAACCAGCATTACTTTTCCCCGCTGGCACCTTTGTTGTGGCAGCAAAAGCTGGACGTTTGTCTTTTTTGCTCCGGAGGCTGCCCAAAGCGAAAACAGGTGCTTTTGAGGATGGAGTCCGCAGGAAAGCAGAGAGAGCCAAATTGTCTGTGGCATTTGAAGGAGTTCCAGGAGGCAGTGAGAACCAGCATTACTTTTCCCCGCTGGCACCTTTGCTGTGGCAGCAAAAGCTGGACGTTTGTCTTTTTTGCTCCGGAGGCTGCCGAAAGCGAAAACAGGTGCTTTTGAGGATGGAGTCCGCAGGAAAGCAGAGAGGGCCAAATTGTCTGTGGCATTTGAAAGGGTTCCAGGAGGCAGTGAGAACCAGCATTACTTTTCCCCGCTGGCACCTTTGCTGTGGCAGCAAAAGCTGGACGTTTGTCTTTTTTTGCTCCGGAGGTTGCCGAAAGCGAAAACAGGTGCTTTTGAGGATGGAGTCCGCAGGAAAGCAGACAGGGCCAAATTGTCTGTGGCATTTGAAAGGGTTCCAGAGGGCAGTGAGAACGAGCATTAACTTTTCCCCGCTGGCACCTTTGCTGTGGCAGCAAAAGCTGGACGTTTGTCTTTTTTGCTCCGGAGGCTGCCGAAAGCGAAAACAGGTGCTTTTGAGGATGGAGTCCACAGGAAAGCAGAGAGGGCCAAATTGTCTGTGGCATTTGAAAGGGTTCCAGGAGGCAGTGAGAACCAGCATTACTTTTCCCCGCTGGCACCTTTGCTGTGGCAGCAAAAGCTGGACGTTTGTCTTTTTTGCTCCGGAGGCTGCCGAAAGCGAAAACAGCTGCTTTTGAGGATGGAGTCCGCAGGAAAGCAGAGAGGGCCAAATTGTCTGTGGCATTTGAAGAGGTTCCAGGAGGCAGTGAGAACCAGCATTACTTTTCCCCGCTGGTACCTTTGCTGTGGCAGCAAAAGCTGGACGTTTGTCTTTTTTGCTCCGGAGGGCGCCGAAAGCAAAAATAGGTTCTTTTGAGGATGGAGTCCGCAGGAAAGCAGAGAGGGCCAAATTGTCTGTGGCATTTGAAAGGGTTCCAGGAGGCAGTGAGAACCAGCATCACTTTTCCCCGCTGGCACCTTTGCTGTGGCAGCAAAAGCTGGACGTTTGTCTTTTTTGCTCCGGAGGCTGCCGAAAGCGAAAACAGGTGCTTTTGATGATAGACTCCGCAGGAAAGCAGAGAGGGCCAAAAAGTCTTTGGCATTTAAAGAGGTTCCAGGAGGCAGTGAGAACCGGCATTACTTTTCCCCGCTGGCACCTTTGCTGCGGCAGCAAAAGCTGGACGTTTGTCTTTTTTGCTCCGGAGGCTGCCGAAAGCGAAAACAGGTGCTTTTGATGATGGAGTCCGCAGGAAAGCAGAGAGGGCCAAAAAGTCTTTGGCATTTAAAGAGTTTACAGGAGGCAGTGAGGACCAGCATTACTTTTCCCCGCTGGCACCTTTGCTGCGGCAGCAAAAGCTGGACGTTTGTCTTTTTACCACCGGAGGGCGCCGAAAGTGAAAAAAGGCGCTTTTTAGGATAGAGTCCGCAGGAAAGCAGAGAGGGCCAAATTGTCTGGGGCATTTGAAAGGGTTCCAGGAGGCAGTGAGAACCAGCATTACTTTTCCCCGCTGGCACCTTTGCTGTGGCAGCAAAAGCTGGACGTTTGTCTTTTTTGCTCCGGAGGCTGCCGAAAGCGAAAACAGGTGCTTTTGAGGATGGAGTCCGCAGGAAAGCAGAGAGGGCCAAATTGTCTGTGGCATTTGAAAGGGTTCCAGGAGGCAGTGAGAACCAGCATTACTTTTCCCCGCTGGCACCTTTGCTGTGGCAGCAAAAGCTGGACGTTTGTCTTTTTTGCTCCGGAGGGCGCTGAAAGCGAAAATAGGTTCTTTTGAGGATGGAGTCCGCAGGAAAGCAGAGAGGGCCAAATTGTCTGTGGCATTTGAAAGGGTTCCAGGAGGCAGTGAGAACCAGCATTACTTTTCCCCGCTGGCACCTTTGCTGTGGCAGCAAAAGCTGGACGTTTGTCTTTTTTGCTCCGGAGGCTGCCGAAAGCGAAAACAGCTGCTTTTGAGGATGGAGTCCGCAGGAAAGCAGAGAGGGCCAAATTGTCTGTGGCATTTGAAAGGGTTCCAGGAGGCAGTGAGAACCAGCATTACTTTTCCCCGCTGGCACCTTTGCTGTGGCACCAAAAGCTGGACGTTTGTCTTCTTTGCTCCGGAGGCTGCCGAAAGCGAAAACAGGTGCTTTTGAGGATGGAGTCCGCAGGAAAGCAGAGAGGGCCAAATTGTCTGTGGCATTTGAAAGGGTTCCAGGAGGCAGTGAGAACCAGCATTACTTTTCCCCGCTGGCACCTTTGCTGTGGCAGCAAAAGCTGGACGTTTGTCTTTTTTGCTCCGGAGGCTGCCGAAAGCGAAAACAGGTGCTTTTGAGGATGGAGTCCGCAGGAAAGCAGAGAGGGCCAAATTGTCTGTGGCATTTGAAAGGGTTCCAGGAGGCAGTGAGAACCAGCATTACTTTTCCCTGCTGGCACGTTTGCTGTGGCAGCAAAAGCTGGACGTTTTTCTTTTTTGCTCCGGAGGTTGCCGAAAGCGAAAACAGGTGCTTTTGAGGATGGAGTCCGCAGGAAAGCAGAGAGGGCCAAATTGTCTGTGGCATTTGAAAGGGTTCCAGGAGGCAGTGAGAACCAGCATTACTTTTCCCCGCTGGCACCTTTGCTGTGGCAGCAAAAGCTGGACGTTTGTCTTTTTTGCTCCGGAGGCTGCCGAAAGCGAAAACAGGTGCTTTTGAGGATGGAGTCCGCAGGAAAGCAGAGAGGGCCAAATTGTCTGTGGCATTTGAAAGGGTTCCAGGAGGCAGTGAGAACCAGCATTACTTTTCCCCGCTGGCACCTTTGCTGTGGCAGCAAAAGCTGGACGTTTGTCTTTTTTGCTCCGGAGGCTGCCGAAAGCGAAAACAGGTGCTTTTGAGGATGGAGTCCGCAGCAAAGCAGAGAGGGCCAAATTGTCTGGGGCATTTGAAAGGGTTCCAGGAGGCAGTGAGAACCAGCATTACTTTTCCCCGCTGGCACCTTTGCTGTGGCAGCAAAAGCTGGACGTTAGTCTTTTTTGCTCCGGAGGCTGCCGAAAGCGAAAACAGGTGCTTTTGAGGATCGAGTCCACAGGAAAGCAGAGAGGGCCAAATTGTCTGTGGCATTTGAAAGGGTTCCAGGAGGCAGTGAGAACCAGCATTACTTTTCCCCGCTGGCACCTTTGCTGTGGCAGCAAAAGCTGGACGTTTGTCTTTTTTGCTCCGGAGGCTGCCGAAAGCGAAAACAGCTGCTTTTGAGGATGGAGTCCGCAGGAAAGCAGAGAGGGCCAAATTGTCTGTGGCATTTGAAGAGGTTCCAGGAGGCAGTGAGAACCAGCATTACTTTTCCCCGCTGGTACCTTTGCTGTGGCAGCAAAAGCTGGACGTTTGTCTTTTTTGCTCCGGAGGGCGCCGAAAGCAAAAATAGGTTCTTTTGAGGATGGAGTCCGCAGGAAAGCAGAGAGGGCCAAATTGTCTGTGGCATTTGAAAGGGTTCCAGGAGGCAGTGAGAACCAGCATTACTTTTCCCCGCTGGCACCTTTGCTGTGGCAGCAAAAGCTGGACGTTTGTCTTTTTTGCTCCGGAGGCTGCCGAAAGCGAAAACAGGTGCTTTTGAGGATGGAGTCCGCAGGAAAGCAGAGAGGGCCAAAAAGTCTTTGGCATTTAAAGAGGTTCCAGGAGGCAGTGAGAACCAGCATTACTTTTCCCCGCTGGCACCTTTGCTGCGGCAGCAAAAGCTGGACGTTTGTCTTTTTTGCTCCGGAGGCTGCCGAAAGCGAAAACAGGTGCTTTTGATGATGGAGTCCGCAGGAAAGCAGAGAGGGCCAAAAAGTCTTTGGCATTTAAAGAGTTTACAGGAGGCAGTGAGGACCAGCATTACTTTTCCCCGCTGGCACCTTTGCTGCGGCAGCAAAAGCTGGACGTTTGTCTTTTTACCACCGGAGGGCGCCGAAAGTGAAAAAAGGCGCTTTTGAGGATAGAGTCCGCAGGAAAGCAGAGAGGGCCAAATTGTCTGGGGCATTTGAAAGGGTTCCAGGAGGCAGTGAGAACCAGCATTACTTTTCCCCGCTGGCACCTTTGCTGTGGCAGCAAAAGCTGGACGTTTGTCTTTTTTGCTCCGGAGGCTGCCGAAAGCGAAAACAGGTGCTTTTGAGGATGGAGTCCGCAGGAAAGCAGAGAGGGCCAAATTGTCTGTGGCATTTGAAAGGGTTCCAGGAGGCAGTGAGAACCAGCATTACTTTTCCCCGCTGGCACCTTTGCTGTGGCAGCAAAAGCTGGACGTTTGTCTTTTTTGCTCCGGAGGCTGCCGAAAGCGAAAACAGCTGCTTTTGAGGATGGAGTCCGCAGGAAAGCAGAGAGGGCCAAATTGTCTGTGGCATTTGAAAGGGTTCCAGGAGGCAGTGAGAACCAACATTACTTTTCCCCGCTGGCACCTTTGCTGTGGCAGCAAAATCTGGACGTTTGTCTTTTTTGCTCCGGAGGCTGCCGAAAGCGAAAACAGGTGCTTTTGAGGATGGAGTCCGCAGGAAAGCAGAGAGGGCCAAATTGTCTGTGGCATTTGAAAGGGTTCCAGGAGGCAGTGAGAACCAGCATTACTTTTCCCCGCTGGCACCTTTGCTGTGGCAGCAAAAGCTGGACGTTTGTCTTTTTTGCTCCGGAGGCTGCCGAAAGCGAAAACAGCTGCTTTTGAGGATGGAGTCCGCAGGAAAGCAGAGAGGGCCAAATTGTCTGTGGCATTTGAAGAGGTTCCAGGAGGCAGTGAGAACCAGCATTACTTTTCCCCGCTGGTACCTTTGCTGTGGCAGCAAAAGCTGGACGTTTGTCTTTTTTGCTCCGGAGGGCGCCGAAAGCAAAAATAGGTTCTTTTGAGGATGGAGTCCGCAGGAAAGCAGAGAGGGCCAAATTGTCTGTGGCATTTGAAAGGGTTCCAGGAGGCAGTGAGAACCAGCATCACTTTTCCCCGCTGGCACCTTTGCTGTGGCAGCAAAAGCTGGACGTTTGTCTTTTTTGCTCCGGAGGCTGCCGAAAGCGAAAACAGGTGCTTTTGAGGATGGAGTCCGCAGGAAAGCAGAGAGGGCCAAAAAGTCTTTGGCATTTAAAGAGGTTCCAGGAGGCAGTGAGAACCAGCATTACTTTTCCCCGCTGGCACCTTTGCTGCGGCAGCAAAAGCTGGACGTTTGTCTTTTTTGCTCCGGAGGCTGCCGAAAGCGAAAACAGGTGCTTTTGATGATGGAGTCCGCAGGAAAGCAGAGAGGGCCAAAAAGTCTTTGGCATTTAAAGAGTTTACAGGAGGCAGTGAGGACCAGCATTACTTTTCCCCGCTGGCACCTTTGCTGTGGCAGCAAAAGCTGGACGTTTGTCTTTTTACCACCGGAGGGCGCCGAAAGTGAAAAAAGGCGCTTTTGAGGATAGAGTCCGCAGGAAAGCAGAGAGGGCCAAATTGTCTGTGGCATTTGAAAGGGTTCCAGGAGGCAGTGAGAACCAGCATTACTTTTCCCCGCTGGCACCTTTGCTGTGGCAGCAAAAGCTGGACGTTTGTCTTTTTTGCTCCGGAGGCTGCCAAAAGCGAAAACAGGTGCTTTTGAGGATGGAGTCCGCAGGAAAGCAGAGAGGGCCAAATTGTCTGTGGCATTTGAAAGGGTTCCAGGAGGCAGTGAGAACCAGCATTACTTTTCCCCGCTGGCACCTTTGCTGTGGCAGCAAAAGCTGGACGTTTGTCTTTTTTGCTCCGGAGGCTGCCTAGAGCGAAAACAGGTGCTTTTGAGGATGGAGTCCGCAGGAAAGCAGAGAGGGCCAAATTGTCTGGGGCATTTGAAAGGGTTCCAGGAGGCAGTGAGAACCAGCATTACTTTTCCCCGCTGGCACCTTTGCTGTGGCAGCAAAAGCTGGACGTTTGTCTTCTTTGCTCCGGAGGCTGCCGAAAGCGAAAACAGGTGCTTTTGAGGATGTAGTCCGCAGGAAAGCAGAGAGGGCCAAATTGTCTGTGGCATTTGAAAGGGTTCCAGGAGGCAGTGAGAACCAGCATTACTTTTCCCCGCTGGCACCTTTGTTGTGGCAGCAAAAGCTGGACGTTTGTCTTTTTTGCTCCGGAGGCTGCCCAAAGCGAAAACAGGTGCTTTTGAGGATGGAGTCCGCAGGAAAGCAGAGAGAGCCAAATTGTCTGTGGCATTTGAAGGAGTTCCAGGAGGCAGTGAGAACCAGCATTACTTTTCCCCGCTGGCACCTTTGCTGTGGCAGCAAAAGCTGGACGTTTGTCTTTTTTGCTCCGGAGGCTGCCGAAAGCGAAAACAGGTGCTTTTGAGGATGGAGTCCGCAGGAAAGCAGAGAGGGCCAAATTGTCTGTGGCATTTGAAAGGGTTCCAGGAGGCAGTGAGAACCAGCATTACTTTTCCCCGCTGGCACCTTTGCTGTGGCAGCAAAAGCTGGACGTTTGTCTTTTTTGCTCCGGAGGTTGCCGAAAGCGAAAACAGGTGCTTTTGAGGATGGAGTCCGCAGGAAAGCAGACAGGGCCAAATTGTCTGTGGCATTTGAAAGGGTTCCAGAGGGCAGTGAGAACGAGCATTACTTTTCCCCGCTGGCACCTTTGCTGTGGCAGCAAAAGCTGGACGTTTCTCTTTTTTGCTCCGGAGGTTGCCAAAAGCAAAAACAGGTGCTTTTGAGGATGGAGTCCGCAGGAAAGCAGAGAGGGCCAAATTGTCTGTGGCATTTGAAAGGGTTCCAGGAGGCAGTGAGAACCAGCATTACTTTTCCCCGCTGGCACCTTTGCTGTGGCAGCAAAAGCTGGACGTTTGTCTTTTTTGCTCCGGAGGTTGCCGAAAGCGAAAATAGGTGCTTTTGAGGATGGAGTCCGCAGGAAAGCAGAGAGGGCCAAATTGTCTGAGGCATTTGAAGGAGTTCCAGGAGGCAGTGAGAACCAGCATTACTTTTCCCCGCTGGCACCTTTGCTGTGGCAGCAAAAGCTGGACGTTTGTCTTTTTTGCTCCTGAGGTTGCCGAAAGCGAAAAAAGGTGCTTTTGAGGATGGAGTCCGCAGGAAAGCAGAGAGGGCCAAATTGTCTGTGGCATTTGAAAGGGTTCCAGGAGGCAGTGAGAACCAGCATTACTTTTCCCCGCTGGCACCTTTGCTGTGGCAGCAAAAGCTGGACGTTTGTCTTTTTTGCTCGGGAGGGCGCCGAAAGCGAAAATAGGTTCTTTTGAGGATGGAGTCTGAAGGAAAGCAGAGAGGGCCAAATTGTCTGTGGCATTTGAAAGGGTTCCAGGAGGCAGTGAGAACCAGCATTACTTTTCCCCGCTGGCACCTTTGCTGTGGCAGCAAAAGCTGGACGTTTGTCTTTTTTGCTCCGGAGGCTGCCGAAAGCGAAAACAGCTTCTTTTGAGGATGGAGTCCGCAGCAAAGCAGAGAGGTCCAAATTGTCTGTGGCATTTGAAAGGGTTCCAGGAGGCAGTGAGAACCAGCATTACTTTTCCCCGCTGCCACCTTTGCTGTAGCAGCAAAAGCTGGACGTTTGTCTTTTTACCACCGGAGGGCGCCGAAAGTGAAAAAAGGCGCTTTTGAGGATAGAGTCCGCAGGAAAGCAGAGAGGGCCAAATTGTCTGTGGCATTTGAAAGGGTTCCAGGAGGCAGTGAGAACCAGCATTACTTTTCCCCGCTGGCACCTTTGCTGCGGCAGCAAAAGCTGGACATTTGTCTTTTTACCACCGGAGGGCGCCGAAAGTGAAAATAGGTTCCTTTGAGGATAGAGTCCGCAGGAAAGCAGAGAGGGCCAAATTGTCTGTGGCATTTGAAAGGGTTCCAGGAGGCAGTGAGAACCAGCATTACTTTTCCCCGCTGGCACCTTTGCTGTGGCATCAAAAGCTGGACGTTTGTCTTTTTTGCTCCGGAGGGCGCCGAAAGCGAAAACAGGTGCTTTTGAGGATGGAGTCCACAGGAAAGCAGAGAGGGCCAAATTGTCTGTGGCATTTGAAAGGGTTCCAGGAGGCAGTGAGAACCAGCATTACTTTTCCCCGCTGGCACCTTTGCTGTGGCAGCAAAAGCTGGACGTTTGTCTTTTTTGCTCCGGAGGTTGCCGAAAGCGAAAACAGGTGCTTTTGAGGATGGAGTCCGCAGGAAAGCAGAGAGGGCCAAATTGTCTGTGGCATTTGAAGAGGTTCCAGGAGGCAGTGAGAACCAGCATTACTTTTCCCCGCTGGCACCTTTGCTGTGGCAGCAAAAGCTGGACGTTTGTCTTTTTTGCTCCGGAGGCTGCCGAAAGCGAAAACAGGTGCTTTTGAGGATGGAGTCCGCAGGAAAGCAGAGAGGGCCAAATTGTCTGTGGCATTTGAAAGGGTTCCAGGAGGCAGTGAGAACCAGCATTACTTTTCCCCGCTGGCACCTTTGCTGTGGCAGCAAAAGCTGGACATTTGTCTTTTTACCACCGGAGGGCGCCGAAAGTGAAAATAGGTTCCTTTGAGGATAGAGTCCGCAGGAAAGCAGAGAGGGCCAAATTGTCTGTGGCATTTGAAAGGGTTCCAGGAGGCAGTGAGAACCAGCATTACTTTTCCCCGCTGGCACCTTTGCTGTGGCATCAAAAGCTGGACGTTTGTCTTTTTTGCTCCGGAGGGCGCCGAAAGCGAAAACAGGTGCTTTTGAGGATGGAGTCCACAGGAAAGCAGAGAGGGCCAAATTGTCTGTGGCATTTGAAAGGGTTCCAGGAGGCAGTGAGAACCAGCATTACTTTTCCCCGCTGGCACCTTTGCTGTGGCAGCAAAAGCTGGACGTTTGTCTTTTTTGCTCCGGAGGTTGCCGAAAGCGAAAACAGGTGCTTTTGAGGATGGAGTCCGCAGGAAAGCAGAGAGGGCCAAATTGTCTGTGGCATTTGAAGAGGTTCCAGGAGGCAGTGAGAACCAGCATTACTTTTCCCCGCTGGCACCTTTGCTGTGGCAGCAAAAGCTGGACGTTTGTCTTTTTTGCTCCGGAGGCTGCCGAAAGCGAAAACAGGTGCTTTTGAGGATGGAGTCCGCAGGAAAGCAGAGAGGGCCAAATTGTCTGTGGCATTTGAAAGGGTTCCAGGAGGCAGTGAGAACCAGCATTACTTTTCCCCGCTGGCACCTTTGCTGTGGCAGCAAAAGCTGGACGTTTGTCTTTTTTGCTCCGGAGGTTGCCGAAAGCGAAAACAGGTGCTTTTGAGGATGGAGTCCGCAGGAAAGCAGAGAGGGCCAAATTGTCTGTGGCATTTGAAAGGGTTCCAGGAGGCAGTGAGAACCAGCATTACTTTTCCCCGCTGGCACCTTTGCTGTGGCAGCAAAAGCTGGACGTTTGTCTTTTTTGCTCCGGAGGCTGCCGAAAGCGAAAACAGGTGCTTTTGAGGATGGAGTCCGCAGGAAAGCAGAGAGGGCCAAATTGTCTGTGGCATTTGAAAGGATTCCAGGAGGCAGTGAGAACCAGCATTACTTTTCCCCGCTGGCACCTTTGCTGTGGCAGCAAAAGCTGGACGTTTGTCTTTTTTGCTCCGGAGGGCGCCGAAAGTGAAAAAAGGCGCTTTTGAGGATGGAGTCCGCAGGAAAGCAGAGAGGGCCAAATTGTCTGGGGCATTTGAAAGGGTTCCAGGAGGCAGTGAGAACCAGCATTACTTTTCCCCGCTGCCACCTTTGCTGTGGCAGCAAAAGCTGGACGTTTGTCTTTTTTGCTCCGGAGGCTGCCGAAAGCGAAAACAGCTGCTTTTGAGGATGGAGTCCGCAGGAAAGCAGAGAGGGCCAAATTGTCTGTGGCATTTGAAAGGGTTCCAGGAGGCAGTGAGAACCAGCATTACTTTTCCCCGCTGGCACCTTTGCTGCGGCAGCAAAAGCTGGACGTTTGTCTTTTTACCACCGGATGGCGCCGAAAGTGAAAAAAGGCGCTTTTGAGGATAGAGTCCGCAGGAAAGCAGAGAGGGCCAAATTGTCTGGGGCATTTGAAAGGGTTCCAGGAGGCAGTGAGAACCAGCATTACTTTTCCCCGCTGGCACCTTTGCTGCGGCAGCAAAAGCTGGACGTTTGTCTTTTTTGCTCCGGAGGCTGCCGAAAGCAAAAACAGGTGCTTTTGAGGATGGAGTCCGCAGGAAAGCAGAGAGGGCCAAATTGTCTTTGGCATTTGAAAGGATTCCAGGAGGCAGTGAGAACCAGCATTACTTTTCCCCGCTGGCACCTTTGCTGTGGCAGCAAAAGCTGGACGTTTGTCTTTTTTGCTCCGGAGGGCGCCGAAAGTGAAAAAAGGCGCTTTTGAGGATGGAGTCCGCAGGAAAGAAGAGAGGGCCAAATTGTCTGTGGCATTTGAAAGGGTTCCAGGAGGCAGTGAGAACCAGCATTACTTTTCCCCGCTGGCACCTTTGCTGTGGCAGCAAAAGCTGGACGTTTGTCTTTTTTGCTCCGGAGGCTGCCCAAAGCGAAAACAGGTGCTTTTGAGGATGGAGTCCGCAGGAAAGCAGAGAGGGCCAAATTGTCTGTGGCATTTGAAAGGGTTCCAGGAGGCAGTGAGAACCAGCATTACTTTTCCCCGCTGGCACCTTTGCTGTGGCAGCAAAAGCTGGACGTTTGTCTTTTTTGCTCCGGAGGTTGCAAAAAGCGAAAACAGCTGCTATTGAGGATGGAGTCCGCAGGAAAGCAGAGAGGGCCAAATTGTCTGTGGCATTTGAAAGGGTTCCAGGAGGCAGTGAGAACCAGCATTACTTTTCCCCGCTGGCACCTTTGTTGTGGCAGCAAAAGCTGGACGTTTGTCTTTTTACCACCGGAGGGCGCCGAAAGTGAAAAAAGGCGCTTTTGAGGATAGAGTCCGCAGGAAAGCAGAGAGGGCCAAATTGTCTGTGGCATTTGAAAGGGTTCCAGGAGGCAGTGAGAACCAGCATTACTTTTCCCCGCTGGCACCTTTGCTGTGGCAGCAAAAGCTGGACGTTTGTCTTTTTTGCTCCGGAGGCTGCCGAAAGCGAAAACAGGTGCTTTTGAGTATGGAGTCCGAAGGAAAGCAGAGAGGGCCAAATTGTCTGGGGCATTTGAAAGGGTTCCAGGAGGCAGTGAGAACCAGCATTACTTTTCCCCGCTGGCACCTTTGCTGTGGCAGCAAAAGCTGGACGTTTGTCTTTTTTGCTCCGGAGGCTGCCCAAATCGAAAAAAGGTGCTTTTGATGATGGAGTCCGCAGGAAAGCAGAGAGGGCCAAATTGTCTGTGGCATTTGAAAGGGTTCCAGGAGGCAGTGAGAACCAGCATTACTTTTCCCCGCTGGCACCTTTGCTGCGGCAGCAAAAGCTGGACGTTTGTCTTTTTTGCTCCGGAGGGCGCCGAAAGTGAAAAAAGGCGCTTTTGAGGATAGAGTCCGCAGGAAAGCAGAGAGGGCCAAATTGTCTGGGGCATTTGAAAGGGTTCCAGGAGGCAGTGAGAACCAGCATTACTTTTCCCCGCTGGCACCTTTGCTGTGGCAGCAAAAGCTGGACGTTTGTCTTTTTTGCTCCGGAGGCTGCCGAAAGCGAAAATAGGTTCCTTTGAGGATAGAGTCCGCAGGAAAGCAGAGAGGGCCAAATTGTCTGTGGCATTTGAAAGGGTTCCAGGAGGCAGTGAGAACCAGCATTACTTTTCCCCGCTGGCACCTTTGCTGTGGCATCAAAAGCTGGACGTTTGTCTTTTTTGCTCCGGAGGGCGCCGAAAGCGAAAACAGGTGCTTTTGAGGATGGAGTCCACAGGAAAGCAGAGAGGGCCAAATTGTCTGTGGCATTTGAAAGGGTTCCAGGAGGCAGTGAGAACCAGCATTACTTTTCCCCGCTGGCACCTTTGCTGTGGCAGCAAAAGCTGGACGTTTGTCTTTTTTGCTCCGGAGGTTGCCGAAAGCGAAAACAGGTGCTTTTGAGGATGGAGTCCGCAGGAAAGCAGAGAGGGCCAAATTGTCTGTGGCATTTGAAGAGGTTCCAGGAGGCAGTGAGAACCAGCATTACTTTTCCCCGCTGGCACCTTTGCTGTGGCAGCAAAAGCTGGACGTTTGTCTTTTTTGCTCCGGAGGCTGCCGAAAGCGAAAACAGGTGCTTTTGAGGATGGAGTCCGCAGGAAAGCAGAGAGGGCCAAATTGTCTGTGGCATTTGAAAGGGTTCCAGGAGGCAGTGAGAACCAGCATTACTTTTCCCCGCTGGCACCTTTGCTGTGGCAGCAAAAGCTGGACGTTTGTCTTTTTTGCTCCGGAGGTTGCCGAAAGCGAAAACAGGTGCTTTTGAGGATGGAGTCCGCAGGAAAGCAGAGAGGGCCAAATTGTCTGTGGCATTTGAAAGGGTTCCAGGAGGCAGTGAGAACCAGCATTACTTTTCCCCGCTGGCACCTTTGCTGTGGCAGCAAAAGCTGGACGTTTGTCTTTTTTGCTCCGGAGGCTGCCGAAAGCGAAAACAGGTGCTTTTGAGGATGGAGTCCGCAGGAAAGCAGAGAGGGCCAAATTGTCTGTGGCATTTGAAAGGATTCCAGGAGGCAGTGAGAACCAGCATTACTTTTCCCCGCTGGCACCTTTGCTGTGGCAGCAAAAGCTGGACGTTTGTCTTTTTTGCTCCGGAGGGCGCCGAAAGTGAAAAAAGGCGCTTTTGAGGATGGAGTCCGCAGGAAAGCAGAGAGGGCCAAATTGTCTGGGGCATTTGAAAGGGTTCCAGGAGGCAGTGAGAACCAGCATTACTTTTCCCCGCTGCCACCTTTGCTGTGGCAGCAAAAGCTGGACGTTTGTCTTTTTTGCTCCGGAGGCTGCCGAAAGCGAAAACAGCTGCTTTTGAGGATGGAGTCCGCAGGAAAGCAGAGAGGGCCAAATTGTCTGTGGCATTTGAAAGGGTTCCAGGAGGCAGTGAGAACCAGCATTACTTTTCCCCGCTGGCACCTTTGCTGCGGCAGCAAAAGCTGGACGTTTGTCTTTTTACCACCGGATGGCGCCGAAAGTGAAAAAAGGCGCTTTTGAGGATAGAGTCCGCAGGAAAGCAGAGAGGGCCAAATTGTCTGGGGCATTTGAAAGGGTTCCAGGAGGCAGTGAGAACCAGCATTACTTTTCCCCGCTGGCACCTTTGCTGCGGCAGCAAAAGCTGGACGTTTGTCTTTTTTGCTCCGGAGGCTGCCGAAAGCAAAAACAGGTGCTTTTGAGGATGGAGTCCGCAGGAAAGCAGAGAGGGCCAAATTGTCTTTGGCATTTGAAAGGATTCCAGGAGGCAGTGAGAACCAGCATTACTTTTCCCCGCTGGCACCTTTGCTGTGGCAGCAAAAGCTGGACGTTTGTCTTTTTTGCTCCGGAGGGCGCCGAAAGTGAAAAAAGGCGCTTTTGAGGATGGAGTCCGCAGGAAAGAAGAGAGGGCCAAATTGTCTGTGGCATTTGAAAGGGTTCCAGGAGGCAGTGAGAACCAGCATTACTTTTCCCCGCTGGCACCTTTGCTGTGGCAGCAAAAGCTGGACGTTTGTCTTTTTTGCTCCGGAGGCTGCCCAAAGCGAAAACAGGTGCTTTTGAGGATGGAGTCCGCAGGAAAGCAGAGAGGGCCAAATTGTCTGTGGCATTTGAAAGGGTTCCAGGAGGCAGTGAGAACCAGCATTACTTTTCCCCGCTGGCACCTTTGCTGTGGCAGCAAAAGCTGGACGTTTGTCTTTTTTGCTCCGGAGGTTGCAAAAAGCGAAAACAGCTGCTATTGAGGATGGAGTCCGCAGGAAAGCAGAGAGGGCCAAATTGTCTGTGGCATTTGAAAGGGTTCCAGGAGGCAGTGAGAACCAGCATTACTTTTCCCCGCTGGCACCTTTGTTGTGGCAGCAAAAGCTGGACGTTTGTCTTTTTACCACCGGAGGGCGCCGAAAGTGAAAAAAGGCGCTTTTGAGGATAGAGTCCGCAGGAAAGCAGAGAGGGCCAAATTGTCTGTGGCATTTGAAAGGGTTCCAGGAGGCAGTGAGAACCAACATTACTTTTCCCCGCTGGCACCTTTGCTGTGGCAGCAAAAGCTGGACGTTTGTCTTTTTTGCTCCGGAGGCTGCCGAAAGCGAAAACAGGTGCTTTTGAGTATGGAGTCCGAAGGAAAGCAGAGAGGGCCAAATTGTCTGGGGCATTTGAAAGGGTTCCAGGAGGCAGTGAGAACCAGCATTACTTTTCCCCGCTGGCACCTTTGCTGTGGCAGCAAAAGCTGGACGTTTGTCTTTTTTGCTCCGGAGGCTGCCCAAAGCGAAAAAAGGTGCTTTTGATGATGGAGTCCGCAGGAAAGCAGAGAGGGCCAAATTGTCTGTGGCATTTGAAAGGGTTCCAGGAGGCAGTGAGAACCAGCATTACTTTTCCCCGCTGGCACCTTTGCTGCGGCAGCAAAAGCTGGACGTTTGTCTTTTTTGCTCCGGAGGGCGCCGAAAGTGAAAAAAGGCGCTTTTGAGGATAGAGTCCGCAGGAAAGCAGAGAGGGCCAAATTGTCTGGGGCATTTGAAAGGGTTCCAGGAGGCAGTGAGAACCAGCATTACTTTTCCCCGCTGGCACCTTTGCTGTGGCAGCAAAAGCTGGACGTTTGTCTTTTTTGCTCCGGAGGCTGCCGAAAGCGAAAATAGGTTCTTTTGAGGATGGAGTCCGAAGGAAAGCAGAGAGGGCCAAATTGTCTGTGGCATTTGAAAGGGTTCCAGGAGGCAGTGAGAACCAGCATTACTTTTCCCCGCTGGTACCTTTGCTGTGGCAGCAAAAGCTGGACGTTTGTCTTTTTTGCTCCGGAGGGCGCCGAAAGCGAAAATAGGTTCTTTTGAGGATGGAGTCGGCAGGAAAGCAGAGAGGGCCAAATTGTCTGTGGCATTTGAAAGGGTTCCAGGAGGCAGTGAGAACCAGCATTACTTTTCCCCGCTGGCACCTTTGCTGTGGCAGCAAAAGCTGGACGTTTGTCTTTTTTGCTCGGGAGGGCGCCGAAAGCGAAAATAGGTTCTTTTGAGGATGGAGTCCGAAGGAAAGCAGAGAGGGCCAAATTGTCTGTGGCATTTGAAAGGGTTCCAGGAGGCAGTGAGAACCAGCATTACTTTTCCCCGCTGGCACCTTTGCTGTGGCAGCAAAAGCTGGACGTTTGTCTTTTTTGCTCCGGAGGCTGCCGAAAGCGAAAACAGGTGCTTTTGAGGATGGAGTCCGCAGGAAAGCAGAGAGGGCCAAATTGTCTGTGGCATTTGAAGAGGTTCCAGGAGGCAGTGAGAACCAGCATTACTTTTCCCTGCTGGCACCTTTGCTGTGGCAGCAAAAGCTGGACGTTTGTCTTTTTTGCTCCGGAGGGCGCCGAAAGCGAAAATAGGTTCTTTTGAGGATGGAGTCCGCAGGAAAGCAGAGAGGGCCAAATTGTCTGTGGCATTTGAAAGGGTTCCAGGAGGCAGTGAGAACCAGCATTACTTTTCCCCGCTGGCACCTTTGCTGTGGCAGCAAAAGCTGGACGTTTGTCTTTTTTGCTCCGGAGGCTGCCGAAAGCGAAAACAGCTGCTTTTGAGGATGGAGTCCGCAGCAAAGCAGAGAGGGCCAAATTGTCTGTGGCATTTGAAAGGGTTCCAGGAGGCAGTGAGAACCAGCATTACTTTTCCCCGCTGGCACCTTTGCTGTGGCAGCAAAAGCTGGACGTTTGTCTTTTTTGCTCCGGAGGCTGCCGAAAGCGAAAACAGCTGCTTTTGAGGATGGAGTCCGCAGGAAAGCAGAGAGGGCCAAATTGTCTGGGGCATTTGAAAGGGTTCCAGGAGGCAGTGAGAACCAGCATTACTTTTCCCCGCTGGCACCTTTGCTGTGGCAGCAAAAGCTGGACGTTTGTCTTTTTTGCTCCGGAGGCTGCCAAAAGCGAAAACAGGTGCTTTTGAGGATGGAGTCCACAGGAAAGCAGAGAGGGCCAAATTGTCTGGGGCATTTGAAAGGGTTCCAGGAGGCAGTGAGAACCAGCATTACTTTTCCCCGCTGGCACCTTTGCTGTGGCAGCAAAAGCTGGACGTTTGTCTTTTTACCACCGGAGGGCGCCGAAAGTGAAAAAAGGCGCTTTTGAGGATAGAGTCCGCAGGAAAGCAGAGAGGGCCAAATTGTCTGTGGCATTTGAAAGGGTTCCAGGAGGCAGTGAGAACCAACATTACTTTTCCCCGCTGGCACCTTTGCTGTGGCAGCAAAAGCTGGACGTTTGTCTTTTTTGCTCCGGAGGCTGCCGAAAGCGAAAACAGGTGCTTTTGAGTATGGAGTCCGAAGGAAAGCAGAGAGGGCCAAATTGTCTGGGGCATTTGAAAGGGTTCCAGGAGGCAGTGAGAACCAGCATTACTTTTCCCCGCTGGCACCTTTGCTGTGGCAGCAAAAGCTGGACGTTTGTCTTTTTTGCTCCGGAGGCTGCCCAAAGCGAAAAAAGGTGCTTTTGATGATGGAGTCCGCAGGAAAGCAGAGAGGGCCAAATTGTCTGTGGCATTTGAAAGGGTTCCAGGAGGCAGTGAGAACCAGCATTACTTTTCCCCGCTGGCACCTTTGCTGCGGCAGCAAAAGCTGGACGTTTGTCTTTTTTGCTCCGGAGGGCGCCGAAAGTGAAAAAAGGCGCTTTTGAGGATAGAGTCCGCAGGAAAGCAGAGAGGGCCAAATTGTCTGGGGCATTTGAAAGGGTTCCAGGAGGCAGTGAGAACCAGCATTACTTTTCCCCGCTGGCACCTTTGCTGTGGCAGCAAAAGCTGGACGTTTGTCTTTTTTGCTCCGGAGGCTGCCGAAAGCGAAAATAGGTTCTTTTGAGGATGGAGTCCGAAGGAAAGCAGAGAGGGCCAAATTGTCTGTGGCATTTGAAAGGGTTCCAGGAGGCAGTGAGAACCAGCATTACTTTTCCCCGCTGGTACCTTTGCTGTGGCAGCAAAAGCTGGACGTTTGTCTTTTTTGCTCCGGAGGGCGCCGAAAGCGAAAATAGGTTCTTTTGAGGATGGAGTCGGCAGGAAAGCAGAGAGGGCCAAATTGTCTGTGGCATTTGAAAGGGTTCCAGGAGGCAGTGAGAACCAGCATTACTTTTCCCCGCTGGCACCTTTGCTGTGGCAGCAAAAGCTGGACGTTTGTCTTTTTTGCTCGGGAGGGCGCCGAAAGCGAAAATAGGTTCTTTTGAGGATGGAGTCCGAAGGAAAGCAGAGAGGGCCAAATTGTCTGTGGCATTTGAAAGGGTTCCAGGAGGCAGTGAGAACCAGCATTACTTTTCCCCGCTGGCACCTTTGCTGTGGCAGCAAAAGCTGGACGTTTGTCTTTTTTGCTCCGGAGGCTGCCGAAAGCGAAAACAGGTGCTTTTGAGGATGGAGTCCGCAGGAAAGCAGAGAGGGCCAAATTGTCTGTGGCATTTGAAGAGGTTCCAGGAGGCAGTGAGAACCAGCATTACTTTTCCCTGCTGGCACCTTTGCTGTGGCAGCAAAAGCTGGACGTTTGTCTTTTTTGCTCCGGAGGGCGCCGAAAGCGAAAATAGGTTCTTTTGAGGATGGAGTCCGCAGGAAAGCAGAGAGGGCCAAATTGTCTGTGGCATTTGAAAGGGTTCCAGGAGGCAGTGAGAACCAGCATTACTTTTCCCCGCTGGCACCTTTGCTGTGGCAGCAAAAGCTGGACGTTTGTCTTTTTTGCTCCGGAGGCTGCCGAAAGCGAAAACAGCTGCTTTTGAGGATGGAGTCCGCAGCAAAGCAGAGAGGGCCAAATTGTCTGTGGCATTTGAAAGGGTTCCAGGAGGCAGTGAGAACCAGCATTACTTTTCCCCGCTGGCACCTTTGCTGTGGCAGCAAAAGCTGGACGTTTGTCTTTTTTGCTCCGGAGGCTGCCGAAAGCGAAAACAGCTGCTTTTGAGGATGGAGTCCGCAGGAAAGCAGAGAGGGCCAAATTGTCTGGGGCATTTGAAAGGGTTCCAGGAGGCAGTGAGAACCAGCATTACTTTTCCCCGCTGGCACCTTTGCTGTGGCAGCAAAAGCTGGACGTTTGTCTTTTTTGCTCCGGAGGCTGCCAAAAGCGAAAACAGGTGCTTTTGAGGATGGAGTCCACAGGAAAGCAGAGAGGGCCAAATTGTCTGGGGCATTTGAAAGGGTTCCAGGAGGCAGTGAGAACCAGCATTACTTTTCCCCGCTGGCACCTTTGCTGTGGCAGCAAAAGCTGGACGTTTGTCTTTTTTGCTCCGGAGGCTGCCGAAAGCAAAAACAGGTGCTTTTGAGGATGGAGTCCGCAGGAAAGCAGAGAGGGCCAAATTGTCTTTGGCATTTGAAAGGATTCCAGGAGGCAGTGAGAACCAGCATTACTTTTCCCCGCTGGCACCTTTGCTGTGGCAGCAAAAGCTGGACGTTTGTCTTTTTTGCTCCGGAGGGCGCCGAAAGTGAAAAAAGGCGCTTTTGAGGATGGAGTCCGCAGGAAAGCAGAGAGGGCCAAATTGTCTGGGGCATTTGAAAGGGTTCCAGGAGGCAGTGAGAACCAGCATTACTTTTCCCCGCTGGCACCTTTGCTGTGGCAGCAAAAGCTGGACGTTTGTCTTTTTTGCTCCGGAGGCTGCCGAAAGCGAAAACAGGTGCTTTTGAGGATGGAGTCCGCAGGAAAGCAGAGAGGGCCAAATTGTCTGTGGCATTTGAAAGGGTTCCAGGAGGCAGTGAGAACCAGCATTACTTTTCCCCGCTGGCACCTTTGCTGTGGCAGCAAAAGCTGGACGTTTGTCTTTTTTGCTCCGGAGGTTGCCGAAAGCGAAAACAGCTGCTTTTGAGGATGGAGTCCGCAGGAAAGCAGAGAGGGCCAAATTGTCTGTGGCATTTGAAAGGGTTCCAGGAGGCAGTGAGAACCAGCATTACTTTTCCCCGCTGCCACCTTTGCTGCGGCAGCAAAAGCTGGACGTTTGTCTTTTTACCACCGGAGGGCGCCGAAAGTGAAAAAAGGCGCTTTTGAGGATAGAGTCCGCAGGAAAGCAGAGAGGGCCAAATTGTCTGTGGCATTTGAAAGGGTTCCAGGAGGCAGTGAGAACCAGCATTACTTTTCCCCGCTGGCACCTTTGCTGTGGCAGCAAAAGCTGGACGTTTGTCTTTTTTGCTCCGGAGGCTGCCGAAAGCGAAAACAGCTGCTTTTGAGGATGGAGTCCGAAGGAAAGCAGAGAGGGCCAAATTGTCTGGGGCATTTGAAAGGGTTCCAGGAGGCAGTGAGAACCAGCATTACTTTTCCCCGCTGGCACCTTTGCTGTGGCAGCAAAAGCTGGACGTTTGTCTTTTTTGCTCCGGAGGCTGCCCAAAGCGAAAAAAGGTGCTTTTGATGATGGAGTCCGCAGGAAAGCAGAGAGGGCCAAATTGTCTGTGGCATTTGAAAGGGTTCCAGGAGGCAGTGAGAACCAGCATTACTTTTCCCCGCTGGCACCTTTGCTGCGGCAGCAAAAGCTGGACGTTTGTCTTTTTTGCTCCGGAGGGCGCCGAAAGTGAAAAAAGGCGCTTTTGAGGATAGAGTCCGCAGGAAAGCAGAGAGGGCCAAATTGTCTGGGGCATTTGAAAGGGTTCCAGGAGGCAGTGAGAACCAGCATTACTTTTCCCCGCTGGCACCTTTGCTGTGGCAGCAAAAGCTGGACGTTTGTCTTTTTTGCTCCGGAGGCTGCCGAAAGCGAAAATAGGTTCTTTTGAGGATGGAGTCCGAAGGAAAGCAGAGAGGGCCAAATTGTCTGTGGCATTTGAAAGGGTTCCAGGAGGCAGTGAGAACCAGCATTACTTTTCCCCGCTGGTACCTTTGCTGTGGCAGCAAAAGCTGGACGTTTGTCTTTTTTGCTCCGGAGGGCGCCGAAAGCGAAAATAGGTTCTTTTGAGGATGGAGTCGGCAGGAAAGCAGAGAGGGCCAAATTGTCTGTGGCATTTGAAAGGGTTCCAGGAGGCAGTGAGAACCAGCATTACTTTTCCCCGCTGGCACCTTTGCTGTGGCAGCAAAAGCTGGACGTTTGTCTTTTTTGCTCGGGAGGGCGCCGAAAGCGAAAATAGGTTCTTTTGAGGATGGAGTCCGAAGGAAAGCAGAGAGGGCCAAATTGTCTGTGGCATTTGAAAGGGTTCCAGGAGGCAGTGAGAACCAGCATTACTTTTCCCCGCTGGCACCTTTGCTGTGGCAGCAAAAGCTGGACGTTTGTCTTTTTTGCTCCGGAGGCTGCCGAAAGCGAAAACAGGTGCTTTTGAGGATGGAGTCCGCAGGAAAGCAGAGAGGGCCAAATTGTCTGTGGCATTTGAAGAGGTTCCAGGAGGCAGTGAGAACCAGCATTACTTTTCCCTGCTGGCACCTTTGCTGTGGCAGCAAAAGCTGGACGTTTGTCTTTTTTGCTCCGGAGGCTGCCGAAAGCGAAAACAGGTGCTTTTGAGGATGGAGTCCGCAGGAAAGCAGAGAGGGCCAAATTGTCTGTGGCATTTGAAGAGGTTCCAGGAGGCAGTGAGAACCAGCATTACTTTTCCCTGCTGGCACCTTTGCTGTGGCAGCAAAAGCTGGACGTTTGTCTTTTTTGCTCCGGAGGCTGCCGAAAGCGAAAACAGGTGCTTTTGAGGATGGAGTCCGCAGGAAAGCAGAGAGGGCCAAATTGTCTGTGGCATTTGAAGAGGTTCCAGGAGGCAGTGAGAACCAGCATTACTTTTCCCTGCTGGCACCTTTGCTGTGGCAGCAAAAGCTGGACGTTTGTCTTTTTTGCTCCGGAGGGCGCCGAAAGCGAAAATAGGTTCTTTTGAGGATGGAGTCCGCAGGAAAGCAGAGAGGGCCAAATTGTCTGTGGCATTTGAAAGGGTTCCAGGAGGCAGTGAGAACCAGCATTACTTTTCCCCGCTGGCACCTTTGCTGTGGCAGCAAAAGCTGGACGTTTGTCTTTTTTGCTCCGGAGGCTGCCGAAAGCGAAAACAGCTGCTTTTGAGGATGGAGTCCGCAGCAAAGCAGAGAGGGCCAAATTGTCTGTGGCATTTGAAAGGGTTCCAGGAGGCAGTGAGAACCAGCATTACTTTTCCCCGCTGGCACCTTTGCTGTGGCAGCAAAAGCTGGACGTTTGTCTTTTTTGCTCCGGAGGCTGCCGAAAGCGAAAACAGCTGCTTTTGAGGATGGAGTCCGCAGGAAAGCAGAGAGGGCCAAATTGTCTGGGGCATTTGAAAGGGTTCCAGGAGGCAGTGAGAACCAGCATTACTTTTCCCCGCTGGCACCTTTGCTGTGGCAGCAAAAGCTGGACGTTTGTCTTTTTTGCTCCGGAGGCTGCCAAAAGCGAAAACAGGTGCTTTTGAGGATGGAGTCCACAGGAAAGCAGAGAGGGCCAAATTGTCTGGGGCATTTGAAAGGGTTCCAGGAGGCAGTGAGAACCAGCATTACTTTTCCCCGCTGGCACCTTTGCTGTGGCAGCAAAAGCTGGACGTTTGTCTTTTTTGCTCCGGAGGCTGCCGAAAGCAAAAACAGGTGCTTTTGAGGATGGAGTCCGCAGGAAAGCAGAGAGGGCCAAATTGTCTTTGGCATTTGAAAGGATTCCAGGAGGCAGTGAGAACCAGCATTACTTTTCCCCGCTGGCACCTTTGCTGTGGCAGCAAAAGCTGGACGTTTGTCTTTTTTGCTCCGGAGGGCGCCGAAAGTGAAAAAAGACGCTTTTGAGGATGGAGTCCGCAGGAAAGCAGAGAGGGCCAAATTGTCTGGGGCATTTGAAAGGGTTCCAGGAGGCAGTGAGAACCAGCATTACTTTTCCCCGCTGGCACCTTTGCTGTGGCAGCAAAAGCTGGACGTTTGTCTTTTTTGCTCCGGAGGCTGCCGAAAGCGAAAACAGGTGCTTTTGAGGATGGAGTCCGCAGGAAAGCAGAGAGGGCCAAATTGTCTGTGGCATTTGAAAGGGTTCCAGGAGGCAGTGAGAACCAGCATTACTTTTCCCCGCTGGCACCTTTGCTGTGGCAGCAAAAGCTGGACGTTTGTCTTTTTTGCTCCGGAGGTTGCCGAAAGCGAAAACAGCTGCTTTTGAGGATGGAGTCCGCAGGAAAGCAGAGAGGGCCAAATTGTCTGTGGCATTTGAAAGGGTTCCAGGAGGCAGTGAGAACCAGCATTACTTTTCCCCGCTGCCACCTTTGCTGCGGCAGCAAAAGCTGGACGTTTGTCTTTTTACCACCGGAGGGCGCCGAAAGTGAAAAAAGGCGCTTTTGAGGATAGAGTCCGCAGGAAAGCAGAGAGGGCCAAATTGTCTGTGGCATTTGAAAGGGTTCCAGGAGGCAGTGAGAACCAGCATTACTTTTCCCCGCTGGCACCTTTGCTGTGGCAGCAAAAGCTGGACGTTTGTCTTTTTTGCTCCGGAGGCTGCCGAAAGCGAAAACAGCTGCTTTTGAGGATGGAGTCCGAAGGAAAGCAGAGAGGGCCAAATTGTCTGGGGCATTTGAAAGGGTTCCAGGAGGCAGTGAGAACCAGCATTACTTTTCCCCGCTGGCACCTTTGCTGTGGCAGCAAAAGCTGGACGTTTGTCTTTTTTGCTCCGGAGGCTGCCCAAAGCGAAAAAAGGTGCTTTTGATGATGGAGTCCGCAGGAAAGCAGAGAGGGCCAAATTGTCTGTGGCATTTGAAAGGGTTCCAGGAGGCAGTGAGAACCAGCATTACTTTTCCCCGCTGGCACCTTTGCTGCGGCAGCAAAAGCTGGACGTTTGTCTTTTTTGCTCCGGAGGGCGCCGAAAGTGAAAAAAGGCGCTTTTGAGGATAGAGTCCGCAGGAAAGCAGAGAGGGCCAAATTGTCTGGGGCATTTGAAAGGGTTCCAGGAGGCAGTGAGAACCAGCATTACTTTTCCCCGCTGGCACCTTTGCTGTGGCAGCAAAAGCTGGACGTTTGTCTTTTTTGCTCCGGAGGCTGCCGAAAGCGAAAATAGGTTCTTTTGAGGATGGAGTCCGAAGGAAAGCAGAGAGGGCCAAATTGTCTGTGGCATTTGAAAGGGTTCCAGGAGGCAGTGAGAACCAGCATTACTTTTCCCCGCTGGTACCTTTGCTGTGGCAGCAAAAGCTGGACGTTTGTCTTTTTTGCTCCGGAGGGCGCCGAAAGCGAAAATAGGTTCTTTTGAGGATGGAGTCGGCAGGAAAGCAGAGAGGGCCAAATTGTCTGTGGCATTTGAAAGGGTTCCAGGAGGCAGTGAGAACCAGCATTACTTTTCCCCGCTGGCACCTTTGCTGTGGCAGCAAAAGCTGGACGTTTGTCTTTTTTGCTCGGGAGGGCGCCGAAAGCGAAAATAGGTTCTTTTGAGGATGGAGTCCGAAGGAAAGCAGAGAGGGCCAAATTGTCTGTGGCATTTGAAAGGGTTCCAGGAGGCAGTGAGAACCAGCATTACTTTTCCCCGCTGGCACCTTTGCTGTGGCAGCAAAAGCTGGACGTTTGTCTTTTTTGCTCCGGAGGCTGCCGAAAGCGAAAACAGGTGCTTTTGAGGATGGAGTCCGCAGGAAAGCAGAGAGGGCCAAATTGTCTGTGGCATTTGAAGAGGTTCCAGGAGGCAGTGAGAACCAGCATTACTTTTCCCTGCTGGCACCTTTGCTGTGGCAGCAAAAGCTGGACGTTTGTCTTTTTTGCTCCGGAGGGCGCCGAAAGCGAAAATAGGTTCTTTTGAGGATGGAGTCCACAGGAAAGCAGAGAGGGCCAAATTGTCTGTGGCATTTGAAAGGGTTCCAGGAGGCAGTGAGAACCAGCATTACTTTTCCCCGCTGGCACCTTTGCTGTGGCAGCAAAAGCTGGACGTTTGTCTTTTTTGCTCCGGAGGCTGCCGAAAGCGAAAACAGCTGCTTTTGAGGATGGAGTCCGCAGGAAAGCAGAGAGGGCCAAATTGTCTGTGGCATTTGAAAGGGTTCCAGGAGGCAGTGAGAACCAGCATTACTTTTCCCCGCTGGCACCTTTGCTGTGGCAGCAAAAGCTGGACGTTTGTCTTTTTTGCTCCGGAGGCTGCCGAAAGCGAAAACAGGTGCTTTTGAGGATGGAGTCCGAAGGAAAGCAGAGAGGGCCAAATTGTCTGTGGCATTTGAAAGGGTTCCAGGAGGCAGTGAGAACCAGCATTACTTTTCCCCGCTGGCACCTTTGCTGTGGCAGCAAAAGCTGGACGTTTGTCTTTTTTGCTCCGGAGGCTGCCAAAAGCGAAAACAGGTGCTTTTGAGGATGGAGTCCACAGGAAAGCAGAGAGGGCCAAATTGTCTGTGGCATTTGAAAGGGTTCCAGGAGGCAGTGAGAACCAGCATTACTTTTCCCCGCTGGCACCTTTGCTGTGGCAGCAAAAGCTGGACGTTTGTCTTTTTTGCTCCGGAGGCTGCCGAAAGCGAAAACAGGTGCTTTTGAGGATGGAGTCCGCAGGAAAGCAGAGAGGGCCAAATTGTCTGTGGCATTTGAAGAGGTTCCAGGAGGCAGTGAGAACCAGCATTACTTTTCCCCGCTGGTACCTTTGCTGTGGCAGCAAAAGCTGGACGTTTGTCTTTTTTGCTCCGGAGGGCGCCGAAAGCAAAAATAGGTTCTTTTGAGGATGGAGTCCGCAGGAAAGCAGAGAGGGCCAAATTGTCTGTGGCATTTGAAAGGGTTCCAGGAGGCAGTGAGAACCAGCATTACTTTTCCCCGCTGGCACCTTTGCTGTGGCAGCAAAAGCTGGACGTTTGTCTTTTTTGCTCCGGAGGCTGCCGAAAGCGAAAATAGGTTCTTTTGAGGATGGAGTCCGCAGGAAAGCAGAGAGGGCCAAATTGTCTGTGGCATTTGAAAGGGTTCCAGGAGGCAGTGAGAACCAGCATTACTTTTCCCCGCTGGCACCTTTGCTGTGGCAGCAAAAGCTGGACGTTTGTCTTTTTTGCTCCGGAGGCTGCCCAAAGCGAAAACAGGTGCTTTTGATGATGGAGTCCGCAGGAAAGCAGAGAGGGCCAAATTGTCTTTGGCATTTAAAGAGGTTCCAGGAGGCAGTGAGGACCAGCATTACTTTTCCCCGCTGGCACCTTTGCTGCGGCAGCAAAAGCTGGACGTTTGTCTTTTTACCACCGGAAGGCGCCGAAAGTGAAAAAAGGCGCTTTTGAGGATAGAGTCCGCAGGAAAGCAGAGAGGGCCAAATTGTCTGTGGCATTTGAAAGGGTTCCAGGAGGCAGTGAGAACCAGCATTACTTTTCCCCGCTGGCACCTTTGCTGTGGCAGCAAAAGCTGGACGTTTGTCTTTTTTGCTCCGGAGGCTGCCCAAAGCGAAAACAGGTGCTTTTGAGGATGGAGTCCGCAGGAAAGCAGAGAGGGCCAAATTGTCTGTGGCATTTGAAAGGGTTCCAGGAGGCAGTGAGAACCAGCATTACTTTTCCCCGCTGGCACCTTTGCTGTGGCAGCAAAAGCTGGACGTTTGTCTTTTTTGCTCCGGAGGGCGCCGAAATCGAAAACAGGTGCTTTTGAGGATGGAGTCCGCAGGAAAGCAGAGAGGGCCAAATTGTCTGGGGCATTTGAAAGGGTTCCAGGAGGCAGTGAGAACCAGCATTACTTTTCCCCGCTGGTACCTTTGCTGTGGCAGCAAAAGCTGGACGTTTGTCTTTTTTGCTCCGGAGGGCGCCGAAAGCGAAATTAGGTTCTTTTGAGGATGGAGTCCGCAGGAAAGCAGAGAGGGCCAAATTGTCTGTGGCATTTGAAAGGGTTCCAGGAGGCAGTGAGAACCAGCATTACTTTTCCCCGCTGGCACCTTTGCTGTGGCAGCAAAAGCTGGACGTTTGTCTTTTTTGCTCCGGAGGCTGCCGAAAGCGAAAACAGCTGCTTTTGAGGATGGAGTCCGCAGGAAAGCAGAGAGGGCCAAATTGTCTGTGGCATTTGAAGAGGTTCCAGGAGGCAGTGAGAACCAGCATTACTTTTCCCCGCTGGCACCTTTGCTGTGGCAGCAAAAGCTGGACGTTTGTCTTTTTTGCTCCGGAGGGCGCCGAAAGCGAAAACAGCTGCTTTTGAGGATGGAGTCCGCAGGAAAGCAGAGAGGGCCAAATTGTCTGGGGCATTTGAAAGGGTTCCAGGAGGCAGTGAGAACCAGCATTACTTTTCCCCGCTGGCACCTTTGCTGTGGCAGGAAAAGCTGGACGTTTGTCTTTTTTGCTCCGGAGGCTGCCAAAAGCGAAAACAGGTGCTTTTGAGGATGGAGTCCACAGGAAAGCAGAGAGGGCCAAATTGTCTGTGGCATTTGAAAGGGTTCCAGGAGGCAGTGAGAACCAGCATTACTTTTCCCCGCTGGCACCTTTGCTGTGGCAGCAAAAGCTGGACGTTTGTCTTTTTTGCTCCGGAGGCTGCCGAAAGCGAAAACAGCTGCTTTTGAGGATGGAGTCCGCAGCAAAGCAGAGAGGGCCAAATTGTCTGTGGCATTTGAAAGGGTTCCAGGAGGCAGTGAGAACCAGCATTACTTTTCCCCGCTGGCACCTTTGCTGTGGCAGCAAAAGCTGGACGTTTGTCTTTTTTGCTCCGGAGGCTGCCGAAAGCGAAAACAGCTGCTTTTGAGGATGGAGTCCGCAGGAAAGCAGAGAGGGCCAAATTGTCTGGGGCATTTGAAAGGGTTCCAGGAGGCAGTGAGAACCAGCATTACTTTTCCCCGCTGGCACCTTTGCTGTGGCAGCAAAAGCTGGACGTTTGTCTTTTTTGCTCCGGAGGCTGCCAAAAGCGAAAACAGGTGCTTTTGAGGATGGAGTCCACAGGAAAGCAGAGAGGGCCAAATTGTCTGGGGCATTTGAAAGGGTTCCAGGAGGCAGTGAGAACCAGCATTACTTTTCCCCGCTGGCACCTTTGCTGTGGCAGCAAAAGCTGGACGTTTGTCTTTTTTGCTCCGGAGGCTGCCGAAAGCAAAAACAGGTGCTTTTGAGGATGGAGTCCGAAGGAAAGCAGAGAGGGCCAAATTGTCTTTGGCATTTGAAAGGATTCCAGGAGGCAGTGAGAACCAGCATTACTTTTCCCCGCTGGCACCTTTGCTGTGGCAGCAAAAGCTGGACGTTTGTCTTTTTTGCTCCGGAGGGCGCCGAAAGTGAAAAAAGGCGCTTTTGAGGATGGAGTCCGCAGGAAAGCAGAGAGGGCCAAATTGTCTGGGGCATTTGAAAGGGTTCCAGGAGGCAGTGAGAACCAGCATTACTTTTCCCCGCTGGCACCTTTGCTGTGGCAGCAAAAGCTGGACGTTTGTCTTTTTTGCTCCGGAGGCTGCCGAAAGCGAAAACAGGTGCTTTTGAGGATGGAGTCCGCAGGAAAGCAGAGAGGGCCAAATTGTCTGTGGCATTTGAAAGGGTTCCAGGAGGCAGTGAGAACCAGCATTACTTTTCCCCGCTGGCACCTTTGCTGTGGCAGCAAAAGCTGGACGTTTGTCTTTTTTGCTCCGGAGGTTGCCGAAAGCGAAAACAGCTGCTTTTGAGGATGGAGTCCGCAGGAAAGCAGAGAGGGCCAAATTGTCTGTGGCATTTGAAAGGGTTCCAGGAGGCAGTGAGAACCAGCATTACTTTTCCCCGCTGCCACCTTTGCTGCGGCAGCAAAAGCTGGACGTTTGTCTTTTTACCACCGGAGGGCGCCGAAAGTGAAAAAAGGCGCTTTTGAGGATAGAGTCCGCAGGAAAGCAGAGAGGGCCAAATTGTCTGTGGCATTTGAAAGGGTTCCAGGAGGCAGTGAGAACCAGCATTACTTTTCCCCGCTGGCACCTTTGCTGTGGCAGCAAAAGCTGGACGTTTGTCTTTTTTGCTCCGGAGGCTGCCGAAAGCGAAAACAGCTGCTTTTGAGGATGGAGTCCGAAGGAAAGCAGAGAGGGCCAAATTGTCTGGGGCATTTGAAAGGGTTCCAGGAGGCAGTGAGAACCAGCATTACTTTTCCCCGCTGGCACCTTTGCTGTGGCAGCAAAAGCTGGACGTTTGTCTTTTTTGCTCCGGAGGCTGCCCAAAGCGAAAAAAGGTGCTTTTGATGATGGAGTCCGCAGGAAAGCAGAGAGGGCCAAATTGTCTGTGGCATTTGAAAGGGTTCCAGGAGGCAGTGAGAACCAGCATTACTTTTCCCCGCTGGCACCTTTGCTGCGGCAGCAAAAGCTGGACGTTTGTCTTTTTTGCTCCGGAGGGCGCCGAAAGTGAAAAAAGGCGCTTTTGAGGATAGAGTCCGCAGGAAAGCAGAGAGGGCCAAATTGTCTGGGGCATTTGAAAGGGTTCCAGGAGGCAGTGAGAACCAGCATTACTTTTCCCCGCTGGCACCTTTGCTGTGGCAGCAAAAGCTGGACGTTTGTCTTTTTTGCTCCGGAGGCTGCCGAAAGCGAAAATAGGTTCTTTTGAGGATGGAGTCCGAAGGAAAGCAGAGAGGGCCAAATTGTCTGTGGCATTTGAAAGGGTTCCAGGAGGCAGTGAGAACCAGCATTACTTTTCCCCGCTGGTACCTTTGCTGTGGCAGCAAAAGCTGGACGTTTGTCTTTTTTGCTCCGGAGGGCGCCGAAAGCGAAAATAGGTTCTTTTGAGGATGGAGTCGGCAGGAAAGCAGAGAGGGCCAAATTGTCTGTGGCATTTGAAAGGGTTCCAGGAGGCAGTGAGAACCAGCATTACTTTTCCCCGCTGGCACCTTTGCTGTGGCAGCAAAAGCTGGACGTTTGTCTTTTTTGCTCGGGAGGGCGCCGAAAGCGAAAATAGGTTCTTTTGAGGATGGAGTCCGAAGGAAAGCAGAGAGGGCCAAATTGTCTGTGGCATTTGAAAGGGTTCCAGGAGGCAGTGAGAACCAGCATTACTTTTCCCCGCTGGCACCTTTGCTGTGGCAGCAAAAGCTGGACGTTTGTCTTTTTTGCTCCGGAGGCTGCCGAAAGCGAAAACAGGTGCTTTTGAGGATGGAGTCCGCAGGAAAGCAGAGAGGGCCAAATTGTCTGTGGCATTTGAAGAGGTTCCAGGAGGCAGTGAGAACCAGCATTACTTTTCCCTGCTGGCACCTTTGCTGTGGCAGCAAAAGCTGGACGTTTGTCTTTTTTGCTCCGGAGGGCGCCGAAAGCGAAAATAGGTTCTTTTGAGGATGGAGTCCACAGGAAAGCAGAGAGGGCCAAATTGTCTGTGGCATTTGAAAGGGTTCCAGGAGGCAGTGAGAACCAGCATTACTTTTCCCCGCTGGCACCTTTGCTGTGGCAGCAAAAGCTGGACGTTTGTCTTTTTTGCTCCGGAGGCTGCCGAAAGCGAAAACAGGTGCTTTTGAGGATGGAGTCCGCAGGAAAGCAGAGAGGGCCAAATTGTCTGTGGCATTTGAAAGGGTTCCAGGAGGCAGTGAGAACCAGCATTACTTTTCCCCGCTGGCACCTTTGCTGTGGCAGCAAAAGCTGGACGTTTGTCTTTTTTGCTCCGGAGGCTGCCGAAAGCGAAAACAGGTGCTTTTGAGGATGGAGTCCGAAGGAAAGCAGAGAGGGCCAAATTGTCTGTGGCATTTGAAAGGGTTCCAGGAGGCAGTGAGAACCAGCATTACTTTTCCCCGCTGGCACCTTTGCTGTGGCAGCAAAAGCTGGACGTTTGTCTTTTTTGCTCCGGAGGCTGCCAAAAGCGAAAACAGGTGCTTTTGAGGATGGAGTCCACAGGAAAGCAGAGAGGGCCAAATTGTCTGTGGCATTTGAAAGGGTTCCAGGAGGCAGTGAGAACCAGCATTACTTTTCCCCGCTGGCACCTTTGCTGTGGCAGCAAAAGCTGGACGTTTGTCTTTTTTGCTCCGGAGGCTGCCGAAAGCGAAAACAGGTGCTTTTGAGGATGGAGTCCGCAGGAAAGCAGAGAGGGCCAAATTGTCTGTGGCATTTGAAGAGGTTCCAGGAGGCAGTGAGAACCAGCATTACTTTTCCCCGCTGGTACCTTTGCTGTGGCAGCAAAAGCTGGACGTTTGTCTTTTTTGCTCCGGAGGGCGCCGAAAGCAAAAATAGGTTCTTTTGAGGATGGAGTCCGCAGGAAAGCAGAGAGGGCCAAATTGTCTGTGGCATTTGAAAGGGTTCCAGGAGGCAGTGAGAACCAGCATTACTTTTCCCCGCTGGCACCTTTGCTGTGGCAGCAAAAGCTGGACGTTTGTCTTTTTTGCTCCGGAGGCTGCCGAAAGCGAAAATAGGTTCTTTTGAGGATGGAGTCCGCAGGAAAGCAGAGAGGGCCAAATTGTCTGTGGCATTTGAAAGGGTTCCAGGAGGCAGTGAGAACCAGCATTACTTTTCCCCGCTGGCACCTTTGCTGTGGCAGCAAAAGCTGGACGTTTGTCTTTTTTGCTCCGGAGGCTGCCCAAAGCGAAAACAGGTGCTTTTGATGATGGAGTCCGCAGGAAAGCAGAGAGGGCCAAATTGTCTTTGGCATTTAAAGAGGTTCCAGGAGGCAGTGAGGACCAGCATTACTTTTCCCCGCTGGCACCTTTGCTGCGGCAGCAAAAGCTGGACGTTTGTCTTTTTACCACCGGAAGGCGCCGAAAGTGAAAAAAGGCGCTTTTGAGGATAGAGTCCGCAGGAAAGCAGAGAGGGCCAAATTGTCTGTGGCATTTGAAAGGGTTCCAGGAGGCAGTGAGAACCAGCATTACTTTTCCCCGCTGGCACCTTTGCTGTGGCAGCAAAAGCTGGACGTTTGTCTTTTTTGCTCCGGAGGCTGCCCAAAGCGAAAACAGGTGCTTTTGAGGATGGAGTCCGCAGGAAAGCAGAGAGGGCCAAATTGTCTGTGGCATTTGAAAGGGTTCCAGGAGGCAGTGAGAACCAGCATTACTTTTCCCCGCTGGCACCTTTGCTGTGGCAGCAAAAGCTGGACGTTTGTCTTTTTTGCTCCGGAGGGCGCCGAAATCGAAAACAGGTGCTTTTGAGGATGGAGTCCGCAGGAAAGCAGAGAGGGCCAAATTGTCTGGGGCATTTGAAAGGGTTCCAGGAGGCAGTGAGAACCAGCATTACTTTTCCCCGCTGGTACCTTTGCTGTGGCAGCAAAAGCTGGACGTTTGTCTTTTTTGCTCCGGAGGGCGCCGAAAGCGAAATTAGGTTCTTTTGAGGATGGAGTCCGCAGGAAAGCAGAGAGGGCCAAATTGTCTGTGGCATTTGAAAGGGTTCCAGGAGGCAGTGAGAACCAGCATTACTTTTCCCCGCTGGCACCTTTGCTGTGGCAGCAAAAGCTGGACGTTTGTCTTTTTTGCTCCGGAGGCTGCCGAAAGCGAAAACAGCTGCTTTTGAGGATGGAGTCCGCAGGAAAGCAGAGAGGGCCAAATTGTCTGTGGCATTTGAAGAGGTTCCAGGAGGCAGTGAGAACCAGCATTACTTTTCCCCGCTGGCACCTTTGCTGTGGCAGCAAAAGCTGGACGTTTGTCTTTTTTGCTCCGGAGGGCGCCGAAAGCGAAAACAGCTGCTTTTGAGGATGGAGTCCGCAGGAAAGCAGAGAGGGCCAAATTGTCTGGGGCATTTGAAAGGGTTCCAGGAGGCAGTGAGAACCAGCATTACTTTTCCCCGCTGGCACCTTTGCTGTGGCAGCAAAAGCTGGACGTTTGTCTTTTTTGCTCCGGAGGCTGCCAAAAGCGAAAACAGGTTCTTTTGAGGATGGAGTCCACAGGAAAGCAGAGAGGGCCAAATTGTCTGTGGCATTTGAAAGGGTTCCAGGAGGCAGTGAGAACCAGCATTACTTTTCCCCGCTGGCACCTTTGCTGTGGCAGCAAAAGCTGGACGTTTGTCTTTTTTGCTCCGGAGGGCGCCGAAAGCGAAAACAGCTGCTTTTGAGGATGGAGTCCGCAGGAAAGCAGAGAGGGCCAAATTGTCTGTGGCATTTGAAGAGGTTCCAGGAGGCAGTGAGAACCAGCATTACTTTTCCCCGCTGGCACCTTTGCTGTGGCAGCAAAAGCTGGACGTTTGTCTTTTTTGCTCCGGAGGGCGCCGAAAGCGAAAATAGGTTCTTTTGAGGATGGAGTCCGCAGGAAAGCAGAGAGGGCCAAATTGTCTGTGGCATTTGAAAGGGTTCCAGGAGGCAGTGAGAACCAGCATTACTTTTCCCCGCTGGCACCTTTGCTGTGGCAGCAAAAGCTGGACGTTTGTCTTTTTTGCTCCGGAGGCTGCCGAAAGCGAAAACAGGTGCTTTTGAGGATGGAGTCCGCAGGAAAGCAGAGAGGGCCAAATTGTCTGTGGCATTTGAAAGGGTTCCAGGAGGCAGTGAGAACCAGCATTACTTTTCCCCGCTGGCACCTTTGCTGTGGCAGCAAAAGCTGGACGTTTGTCTTTTTTGCTCCGGAGGGCGCCGAAAGCGAAAATAGGTTCTTTTGAGGATGGAGTCCGAAGGAAAGCAGAGAGGGCCAAATTGTCTGTGGCATTTGAAAGGGTTCCAGGAGGCAGTGAGAACCAGCATTACTTTTCCCCGCTGGCACCTTTGCTGTGGCAGCAAAAGCTGGACGTTTGTCTTTTTTGCTCCGGAGGCTGCCGAAAGCGAAAACAGGTGCTTTTGAGGATGGAGTACACAGGAAAGCAGAGAGGGCCAAATTGTCTGTGGCATTTGAAAGGGTTCCAGGAGGCAGTGAGAACCAGCATTACTTTTCCCCGCTGGCACCTTTGCTGTGGCAGCAAAAGCTGGACGTTTGTCTTTTTTGCTCCGGAGGCTGCCGAAAGCGAAAACAGGTGCTTTTGAGGATGGAGTCCGAAGGAAAGCAGAGAGGGCCAAATTGTCTGTGGCATTTGAAAGGGTTCCAGGAGGCAGTGAGAACCAGCATTACTTTTCCCCGCTGGCACCTTTGCTGTGGCAGCAAAAGCTGGACGTTTGTCTTTTTTGCTCCGGAGGCTGCCCAAAGCGAAAACAGGTGCTTTTGATGATGGAGTCCGCAGGAAAGCAGAGAGGGCCAAATTGTCTTTGGCATTTAAAGAGGTTCCAGGAGGCAGTGAGGACCAGCATTACTTTTCCCCGCTGGCACCTTTGCTGCGGCAGCAAAAGCTGGACGTTTGTCTTTTTACCACCGGAAGGCGCCGAAAGTGAAAAAAGGCGCTTTTGAGGATAGAGTCCGCAGGAAAGCAGAGAGGGCCAAATTGTCTGTGGCATTTGAAAGGGTTCCAGGAGGCAGTGAGAACCAGCATTACTTTTCCCCGCTGGCACCTTTGCTGTGGCAGCAAAAGCTGGACGTTTGTCTTTTTTGCTCCGGAGGCTGCCCAAAGCGAAAACAGGTGCTTTTGAGGATGGAGTCCGCAGGAAAGCAGAGAGGGCCAAATTGTCTGTGGCATTTGAAAGGGTTCCAGGAGGCAGTGAGAACCAGCATTACTTTTCCCCGCTGGCACCTTTGCTGTGGCAGCAAAAGCTGGACGTTTGTCTTTTTTGCTCCGGAGGGCGCCGAAATCGAAAACAGGTGCTTTTGAGGATGGAGTCCGCAGGAAAGCAGAGAGGGCCAAATTGTCTGGGGCATTTGAAAGGGTTCCAGGAGGCAGTGAGAACCAGCATTACTTTTCCCCGCTGGTACCTTTGCTGTGGCAGCAAAAGCTGGACGTTTGTCTTTTTTGCTCCGGAGGGCGCCGAAAGCGAAATTAGGTTCTTTTGAGGATGGAGTCCGCAGGAAAGCAGAGAGGGCCAAATTGTCTGTGGCATTTGAAAGGGTTCCAGGAGGCAGTGAGAACCAGCATTACTTTTCCCCGCTGGCACCTTTGCTGTGGCAGCAAAAGCTGGACGTTTGTCTTTTTTGCTCCGGAGGCTGCCGAAAGCGAAAACAGCTGCTTTTGAGGATGGAGTCCGCAGGAAAGCAGAGAGGGCCAAATTGTCTGTGGCATTTGAAGAGGTTCCAGGAGGCAGTGAGAACCAGCATTACTTTTCCCCGCTGGCACCTTTGCTGTGGCAGCAAAAGCTGGACGTTTGTCTTTTTTGCTCCGGAGGGCGCCGAAAGCGAAATTAGGTTCTTTTGAGGATGGAGTCCGCAGGAAAGCAGAGAGGGCCAAATTGTCTGGGGCATTTGAAAGGGTTCCAGGAGGCAGTGAGAACCAGCATTACTTTTCCCCGCTGGCACCTTTGCTGTGGCAGCAAAAGCTGGACGTTTGTCTTTTTTGCTCCGGAGGCTGCCAAAAGCGAAAACAGGTGCTTTTGAGGATGGAGTCCACAGGAAAGCAGAGAGGGCCAAATTGTCTGTGGCATTTGAAAGGGTTCCAGGAGGCAGTGAGAACCAGCATTACTTTTCCCCGCTGGCACCTTTGCTGTGGCAGCAAAAGCTGGACGTTTGTCTTTTTTGCTCCGGAGGCTGCCGAAAGCGAAAACAGCTGCTTTTGAGGATGGAGTCCGCAGGAAAGCAGAGAGGGCCAAATTGTCTGTGGCATTTGAAGAGGTTCCAGGAGGCAGTGAGAACCAGCATTACTTTTCCCCGCTGGCACCTTTGCTGTGGCAGCAAAAGCTGGACGTTTGTCTTTTTTGCTCCGGAGGGCGCCGAAAGCGAAAATAGGTTCTTTTGAGGATGGAGTCCGCAGGAAAGCAGAGAGGGCCAAATTGTCTGTGGCATTTGAAAGGGTTCCAGGAGGCAGTGAGAACCAGCATTACTTTTCCCCGCTGGCACCTTTGCTGTGGCAGCAAAAGCTGGACGTTTGTCTTTTTTGCTCCGGAGGCTGCCGAAAGCGAAAACAGGTGCTTTTGAGGATGGAGTCCGCAGGAAAGCAGAGAGGGCCAAATTGTCTGTGGCATTTGAAAGGGTTCCAGGAGGCAGTGAGAACCAGCATTACTTTTCCCCGCTGGCACCTTTGCTGTGGCAGCAAAAGCTGGACGTTTGTCTTTTTTGCTCCGGAGGGCGCCGAAAGCGAAAATAGGTTCTTTTGAGGATGGAGTCCGAAGGAAAGCAGAGAGGGCCAAATTGTCTGTGGCATTTGAAAGGGTTCCAGGAGGCAGTGAGAACCAGCATTACTTTTCCCCGCTGGCACCTTTGCTGTGGCAGCAAAAGCTGGACGTTTGTCTTTTTTGCTCCGGAGGCTGCCGAAAGCGAAAACAGCTGCTTTTGAGGATGGAGTACACAGGAAAGCAGAGAGGGCCAAATTGTCTGTGGCATTTGAAAGGGTTCCAGGAGGCAGTGAGAACCAGCATTACTTTTCCCCGCTGGCACCTTTGCTGTGGCAGCAAAAGCTGGACGTTTGTCTTTTTTGCTCCGGAGGTTGCCGAAAGCGAAAACAGCTGCTTTTGAGGATGGAGTCCGCAGGAAAGCAGAGAGGGCCAAATTGTCTGTGGCATTTGAAAGGGTTCCAGGAGGCAGTGAGAACCAGCATTACTTTTCCCCGCTGGCACCTTTGCTGCGGCAGCAAAAGCTGGACGTTTGTCTTTTTACCACCGGAGGGCGCCGAAAGTGAAAAAAGGCGCTTTTGAGGATAGAGTCCGCAGGAAAGCAGAGAGGGCCAAATTGTCTGGGGCATTTGAAAGGGTTCCAGGAGGCAGTGAGAACCAGCATTACTTTTCCCCGCTGGCACCTTTGCTGTGGCAGCAAAAGCTGGACGTTTGTCTTTTTTGCTCCGGAGGCTGCCGAAAGCAAAAACAGGTGCTTTTGAGGATGGAGTCCGCAGGAAAGCAGAGAGGGCCAAATTGTCTTTGGCATTTGAAAGGATTCCAGGAGGCAGTGAGAACCAGCATTACTTTTCCCCGCTGGCACCTTTGCTGTGGCAGCAAAAGCTGGACGTTTGTCTTTTTTGCTCCGGAGGGCGCCGAAAGTGAAAAAAGGCGCTTTTGAGGATGGAGTCCGCAGGAAAGCAGAGAGGGCCAAATTGTCTGGGGCATTTGAAAGGGTTCCAGGAGGCAGTGAGAACCAGCATTACTTTTCCCCGCTGGCACCTTTGCTGTGGCAGCAAAAGCTGGACGTTTGTCTTTTTTGCTCCGGAGGCTGCCCAAAGCGAAAACAGGTGCTTTTGATGATGGAGTCCGCAGGAAAGCAGAGAGGGCCAAATTGTCTGTGGCATTTGAAAGGGTTCCAGGAGGCAGTGAGAACCAGCATTACTTTTCCCCGCTGGCACCTTTGCTGTGGCAGCAAAAGCTGGACGTTTGTCTTTTTTGCTCCGGAGGTTGCCGAAAGCGAAAACAGCTGCTTTTGAGGATGGAGTCCGCAGGAAAGCAGAGAGGGCCAAATTGTCTGTGGCATTTGAAAGGGTTCCAGGAGGCAGTGAGAACCAGCATTACTTTTCCCCGCTGGCACCTTTGCTGCGGCAGCAAAAGCTGGACGTTTGTCTTTTTACCACCGGAGGGCGCCGAAAGTGAAAAAAGGCGCTTTTGAGGATAGAGTCCGCAGGAAAGCAGAGAGGGCCAAATTGTCTGTGGCATTTGAAAGGGTTCCAGGAGGCAGTGAGAACCAGCATTACTTTTCCCCGCTGGCACCTTTGCTGTGGCAGCAAAAGCTGGACGTTTGTCTTTTTTGCTCCAGAGGCTGCCGAAAGCGAAAACAGGTGCTTTTGAGTATGGAGTCCGAAGGAAAGCAGAGAGGGCCAAATTGTCTGGGGCATTTGAAAGGGTTCCAGGAGGCAGTGAGAACCAGCATTACTTTTCCCCGCTGGCACCTTTGCTGTGGCAGCAAAAGCTGGACGTTTGTCTTTTTTGCTCCGGAGGCTGCCCAAAGCGAAAAAAGGTGCTTTTGATGATGGAGTCCGCAGGAAAGCAGAGAGGGCCAAATTGTCTGTGGCATTTGAAAGGGTTCCAGGAGGCAGTGAGAACCAGCATTACTTTTCCCCGCTGGCACCTTTGCTGCGGCAGCAAAAGCTGGACGTTTGTCTTTTTTGCTCCGGAGGGCGCCGAAAGTGAAAAAAGGCGCTTTTGAGGATAGAGTCCGCAGGAAAGCAGAGAGGGCCAAATTGTCTGTGGCATTTGAAAGGGTTCCAGGAGGCAGTGAGAACCAGCATTACTTTTCCCCGCTGGCACCTTTGCTGTGGCAGCAAAAGCTGGACGTTTGTCTTTTTTGCTCCGGAGGCTGCCGAAAGCGAAAATAGGTTCTTTTGAGGATGGAGTCCGCAGGAAAGCAGAGAGGGCCAAATTGTCTGTGGCATTTGAAAGGGTTCCAGGAGGCAGTGAGAACCAGCATTACTTTTCCCCGCTGGCACCTTTGCTGTGGCAGCAAAAGCTGGACGTTTGTCTTTTTTGCTCCGGAGGGCGCCGAAAGCGAAAATAGGTTCTTTTGAGGATGGAGTCGGCAGGAAAGCAGAGAGGGCCAAATTGTCTGTGGCATTTGAAAGGGTTCCAGGAGGCAGTGAGAACCAGCATTACTTTTCCCCGCTGGCACCTTTGCTGTGGCAGCAAAAGCTGGACGTTTGTCTTTTTTGCTCGGGAGGGCGCCGAAAGCGAAAATAGGTTCTTTTGAGGATGGAGTCCGCAGGAAAGCAGAGAGGGCCAAATTGTCTGTGGCATTTGAAAGGGTTCCAGGAGGCAGTGAGAACCAGCATTACTTTTCCCCGCTGGCACCTTTGCTGTGGCAGCAAAAGCTGGACGTTTGTCTTTTTTGCTCCGGAGGCTGCCGAAAGCGAAAACAGCTGCTTTTGAGGATGGAGTCCGCAGCAAAGCAGAGAGGGCCAAATTGTCTGTGGCATTTGAAAGGGTTCCAGGAGGCAGTGAGAACCAGCATTACTTTTCCCCGCTGGCACCTTTGCTGTGGCAGCAAAAGCTGGACGTTTGTCTTTTTTGCTCCGGAGGCTGCCGAAAGCGAAAACAGGTGCTTTTGAGGATGGAGTCCGAAGGAAAGCAGAGAGGGCCAAATTGTCTGGGGCATTTGAAAGGGTTCCAGGAGGCAGTGAGAACCAGCATTACTTTTCCCCGCTGGTACCTTTGCTGTGGCAGCAAAAGCTGGACGTTTGTCTTTTTTGCTCCGGAGGGCGCCGAAAGCGAAATTAGGTTCTTTTGAGGATGGAGTCCGCAGGAAAGCAGAGAGGGCCAAATTGTCTGTGGCATTTGAAAGGGTTCCAGGAGGCAGTGAGAACCAGCATTACTTTTCCCCGCTGGCACCTTTGCTGTGGCAGCAAAAGCTGGACGTTTGTCTTTTTTGCTCCGGAGGCTGCCGAAAGCGAAAACAGCTGCTTTTGAGGATGGAGTCCGCAGGAAAGCAGAGAGGGCCAAATTGTCTGTGGCATTTGAAGAGGTTCCAGGAGGCAGTGAGAACCAGCATTACTTTTCCCCGCTGGCACCTTTGCTGTGGCAGCAAAAGCTGGACGTTTGTCTTTTTTGCTCCGGAGGGCGCCGAAAGCGAAAACAGCTGCTTTTGAGGATGGAGTCCGCAGGAAAGCAGAGAGGGCCAAATTGTCTGTGGCATTTGAAAGGGTTCCAGGAGGCAGTGAGAACCAGCATTACTTTTCCCCGCTGGCACCTTTGCTGTGGCAGCAAAAGCTGGACGTTTGTCTTTTTTGCTCCGGAGGCTGCCGAAAGCGAAAACAGCTGCTTTTGAGGATGGAGTCCGCAGCAAAGCAGAGAGGGCCAAATTGTCTGTGGCATTTGAAAGGGTTCCAGGAGGCAGTGAGAACCAGCATTACTTTTCCCCGCTGGCACCTTTGCTGTGGCAGCAAAAGCTGGACGTTTGTCTTTTTTGCTCCGGAGGCTGCCGAAAGCGAAAACAGGTGCTTTTGAGGATGGAGTCCGCAGGAAAGCAGAGAGGGCCAAATTGTCTGTGGCATTTGAAGAGGTTCCAGGAGGCAGTGAGAACCAGCATTACTTTTCCCCGCTGGCACCTTTGCTGTGGCAGCAAAAGCTGGACGTTTGTCTTTTTTGCTCCGGAGGTTGCCGAAAGCGAAAATAGGTTCTTTTGAGGATGGAGTCCGCAGGAAAGCAGAGAGGGCCAAATTGTCTGTGGCATTTGAAAGGGTTCCAGGAGGCAGTGAGAACCAGCATTACTTTTCCCCGCTGGCACCTTTGCTGTGGCAGCAAAAGCTGGACGTTTGTCTTCTTTGCTCCGGAGGCTGCCGAAAGCGAAAATAGGTTCTTTTGAGGATGGAGTCCGAAGGAAAGCAGAGAGGGCCAAATTGTCTGTGGCATTTGAAAGGGTTCCAGGAGGCAGTGAGAACCAGCATTACTTTTCCCCGCTGGCACCTTTGCTGTGGCAGCAAAAGCTGGACGTTTGTCTTTTTTGCTCCGGAGGCTGCCGAAAGCGAAAACAGGTGCTTTTGAGGATGGAGTCCACAGGAAAGCAGAGAGGGCCAAATTGTCTGTGGCATTTGAAAGGGTTCCAGGAGGCAGTGAGAACCAGCATTACTTTTCCCCGCTGGCACCTTTGCTGCGGCAGCAAAAGCTGGACGTTTGTCTTTTTACCACCGGAAGGCGCCGAAAGTGAAAAAAGGCGCTTTTGAGGATAGAGTCCGCAGGAAAGCAGAGAGGGCCAAATTGTCTGTGGCATTTGAAAGGGTTCCAGGAGGCAGTGAGAACCAGCATTACTTTTCCCCGCTGGCACCTTTGCTGTGGCAGCAAAAGCTGGACGTTTGTCTCTTTTGCTCCGGAGGCTGCCGAAAGCGAAAACAGGTGCTTTTGAGGATGGAGTCCGCAGGAAAGCAGAGAGGGCCAAATTGTCTGTGGCATTTGAAAGGGTTCCAGGAGGCAGTGAGAACCAGCATTACTTTTCCCCGCTGGCACCTTTGCTGTGGCAGCAAAAGCTGGACGTTTGTCTTTTTTGCTCCGGAGGGCGCCGAAAGCGAAAACAGGTGCTTTTGAGGATGGAGTCCGCAGGAAAGCAGAGAGGGCCAAATTGTCTGTGGCATTTGAAAGGGTTCCAGGAGGCAGTGAGAACCAGCATTACTTTTCCCCGCTGGCACCTTTGCTGTGGCAGCAAAAGCTGGACGTTTGTCTTTTTTGCTCCGGAGGCTGCCGAAATCGAAAACAGCTGCTTTTGAGGATGGAGTCCGCAGCAAAGCAGAGAGGGCCAAATTGTCTGTGGCATTTGAAAGGGTTCCAGGAGGCAGTGAGAACCAGCATTACTTTTCCCCGCTGGCACCTTTGCTGTGGCAGCAAAAGCTGGACGTTTGTCTTTTTTGCTCCGGAGGCTGCCGAAAGCGAAAACAGCTGCTTTTGAGGATGGAGTCCGCAGGAAAGCAGAGAGGGCCAAATTGTCTGTGGCATTTGAAAGGGTTCCAGGAGGCAGTGAGAACCAGCATTACTTTTCCCCGCTGGCACCTTTGTTGTGGCAGCAAAAGCTGGACGTTTGTCTTTTTTGCTCCGGAGGCTGCCGAAAGCGAAAACAGCTGCTTTTGAGGATGGAGTCCGCAGGAAAGCAGAGAGGGCCAAATTGTCTGTGGCATTTGAAAGGGTTCCAGGAGGCAGTGAGAACCAGCATTACTTTTCCCCGCTGGCACCTTTGCTGTGGCAGCAAAAGCTGGACGTTTGTCTTTTTTGCTCCGGAGGCTGCCGAAAGCGAAAACAGGTGCTTTTGAGGATGGAGTCCGCAGGAAAGCAGAGAGGGCCAAATTGTCTGTGGTATTTGAAAGGGTTCCAGGAGGCAGTGAGAACCAGCATTACTTTTCCCCGCTGGCACCTTTGCTGTGGCAGCAAAAGCTGGACGTTTGTCTTTTTTGCTCCGGAGGCTGCCGAAAGCGAAAACAGCTGCTTTTGAGGATGGAGTCCGCAGGAAAGCAGAGAGGGCCAAATTGTCTGTGGCATTTGAAAGGGTTCCAGGAGGCAGTGAGAACCAGCATTACTTTTCCCCGCTGGCACCTTTGCTGTGGCAGCAAAAGCTGGACGTTTGTCTTTTTTGCTCCGGAGGCTGCCGAAAGCGAAAACAGGTGCTTTTGAGTATGGAGTCCGAAGGAAAGCAGAGAGGGCCAAATTGTCTGGGGCATTTGAAAGGGTTCCAGGAGGCAGTGAGAACCAGCATTACTTTTCCCCGCTGGCACCTTTGCTGTGGCAGCAAAAGCTGGACGTTTGTCTTTTTTGCTCCGGAGGCTGCCCAAAGCGAAAAAAGGTGCTTTTGATGATGGAGTCCGCAGGAAAGCAGAGAGGGCCAAATTGTCTGTGGCATTTGAAAGGGTTCCAGGAGGCAGTGAGAACCAGCATTACTTTTCCCCGCTGGCACCTTTGCTGCGGCAGCAAAAGCTGGACGTTTGTCTTTTTTGCTCCGGAGGGCGCCGAAAGTGAAAAAAGGCGCTTTTGAGGATAGAGTCCGCAGGAAAGCAGAGAGGGCCAAATTGTCTGGGGCATTTGAAAGGGTTCCAGGAGGCAGTGAGAACCAGCATTACTTTTCCCCGCTGGCACCTTTGCTGTGGCAGCAAAAGCTGGACGTTTGTCTTTTTTGCTCCGGAGGCTGCCGAAAGCGAAAATAGGTTCTTTTGAGGATGGAGTCCGAAGGAAAGCAGAGAGGGCCAAATTGTCTGTGGCATTTGAAAGGGTTCCAGGAGGCAGTGAGAACCAGCATTACTTTTCCCCGCTGGCACCTTTGCTGTGGCAGCAAAAGCTGGACGTTTGTCTTTTTTGCTCCGGAGGGCGCCGAAAGCGAAAATAGGTTCTTTTGAGGATGGAGTCGGCAGGAAAGCAGAGAGGGCCAAATTGTCTGTGGCATTTGAAAGGGTTCCAGGAGGCAGTGAGAACCAGCATTACTTTTCCCCGCTGGCACCTTTGCTGTGGCAGCAAAAGCTGGACGTTTGTCTTTTTTGCTCGGGAGGGCGCCGAAAGCGAAAATAGGTTCTTTTGAGGATGGAGTCCGAAGGAAAGCAGAGAGGGCCAAATTGTCTGTGGCATTTGAAAGGGTTCCAGGAGGCAGTGAGAACCAGCATTACTTTTCCCCGCTGGCACCTTTGTTGTGGCAGCAAAAGCTGGACGTTTGTCTTTTTTGCTCCGGAGGCTGCCGAAAGCGAAAACAGGTGCTTTTGAGGATGGAGTCCGCAGGAAAGCAGAGAGGGCCAAATTGTCTGTGGCATTTGAAGAGGCTCCAGGAGGCAGTGAGAACCAGCATTACTTTTCCCTGCTGGCACCTTTGCTGTGGCAGCAAAAGCTGGACGTTTGTCTTTTTTGCTCCGGAGGGCGCCGAAAGCGAAAATAGGTTCTTTTGAGGATGGAGTCCGCAGGAAAGCAGAGAGGGCCAAATTGTCTGTGGCATTTGAAAGGGTTCCAGGAGGCAGTGAGAACCAGCATTACTTTTCCCCGCTGGCACCTTTGCTGTGGCAGCAAAAGCTGGACGTTTGTCTTTTTTGCTCCGGAGGCTGCCGAAAGCGAAAATAGGTTCTTTTGAGGATGGAGTCCGCAGCAAAGCAGAGAGGGCCAAATTGTCTGTGGTATTTGAAAGGGTTCCAGGAGGCAGTGAGAACCAGCATTACTTTTCCCCGCTGGCACCTTTGCTGTGGCAGCAAAAGCTGGACGTTTGTCTTTTTTGCTCCGGAGGCTGCCGAAAGCGAAAACAGCTGCTTTTGAGGATGGAGTCCGAAGGAAAGCAGAGAGGGCCAAATTGTCTGTGGCATTTGAAAGGGTTCCAGGAGGCAGTGAGAACCAGCATTACTTTTCCCCGCTGGCACCTTTGCTGTGGCAGCAAAAGCTGGACGTTTGTCTTTTTTGCTCCGGAGGCTGCCAAAAGCGAAAACAGGTGCTTTTGAGGATGGAGTCCACAGGAAAGCAGAGAGGGCCAAATTGTCTGTGGCATTTGAAGAGGCTCCAGGAGGCAGTGAGAACCAGCATTACTTTTCCCTGCTGGCACCTTTGCTGTGGCAGCAAAAGCTGGACGTTTGTCTTTTTTGCTCCGGAGGGCGCCGAAAGCGAAAATAGGTTCTTTTGAGGATGGAGTCCGCAGGAAAGCAGAGAGGGCCAAATTGTCTGTGGCATTTGAAAGGGTTCCAGGAGGCAGTGAGAACCAGCATTACTTTTCCCCGCTGGCACCTTTGCTGTGGCAGCAAAAGCTGGACGTTTGTCTTTTTTGCTCCGGAGGCTGCCGAAAGCGAAAACAGCTGCTTTTGAGGATGGAGTCCGCAGCAAAGCAGAGAGGGCCAAATTGTCTGTGGCATTTGAAAGGGTTCCAGGAGGCAGTGAGAACCAGCATTACTTTTCCCCGCTGGCACCTTTGCTGCGGCAGCAAAAGCTGGACGTTTGTCTTTTTACCACCGGAAGGCGCCGAAAGTGAAAAAAGGCGCTTTTGAGGATAGAGTCCGCAGGAAAGCAGAGAGGGCCAAATTGTCTGTGGCATTTGAAAGGGTTCCAGGAGGCAGTGAGAACCAGCATTACTTTTCCCCGCTGGCACCTTTGCTGTGGCAGCAAAAGCTGGACGTTTGTCTCTTTTGCTCCGGAGGCTGCCGAAAGCGAAAACAGGTGCTTTTGAGGATGGAGTCCGCAGGAAAGCAGAGAGGGCCAAATTGTCTGTGGCATTTGAAAGGGTTCCAGGAGGCAGTGAGAACCAGCATTACTTTTCCCCGCTGGCACCTTTGCTGTGGCAGCAAAAGCTGGACGTTTGTCTTTTTTGCTCCGGAGGGCGCCGAAAGCGAAAACAGGTGCTTTTGAGGATGGAGTCCGCAGGAAAGCAGAGAGGGCCAAATTGTCTGTGGCATTTGAAAGGGTTCCAGGAGGCAGTGAGAACCAGCATTACTTTTCCCCGCTGGCACCTTTGCTGTGGCAGCAAAAGCTGGACGTTTGTCTTTTTTGCTCCGGAGGCTGCCGAAATCGAAAACAGCTGCTTTTGAGGATGGAGTCCGCAGCAAAGCAGAGAGGGCCAAATTGTCTGTGGCATTTGAAAGGGTTCCAGGAGGCAGTGAGAACCAGCATTACTTTTCCCCGCTGGCACCTTTGCTGTGGCAGCAAAAGCTGGACGTTTGTCTTTTTTGCTCCGGAGGCTGCCGAAAGCGAAAACAGCTGCTTTTGAGGATGGAGTCCGCAGGAAAGCAGAGAGGGCCAAATTGTCTGTGGCATTTGAAAGGGTTCCAGGAGGCAGTGAGAACCAGCATTACTTTTCCCCGCTGGCACCTTTGTTGTGGCAGCAAAAGCTGGACGTTTGTCTTTTTTGCTCCGGAGGCTGCCGAAAGCGAAAACAGCTGCTTTTGAGGATGGAGTCCGCAGGAAAGCAGAGAGGGCCAAATTGTCTGTGGCATTTGAAAGGGTTCCAGGAGGCAGTGAGAACCAGCATTACTTTTCCCCGCTGGCACCTTTGCTGTGGCAGCAAAAGCTGGACGTTTGTCTTTTTTGCTCCGGAGGCTGCCGAAAGCGAAAACAGGTGCTTTTGAGGATGGAGTCCGCAGGAAAGCAGAGAGGGCCAAATTGTCTGTGGTATTTGAAAGGGTTCCAGGAGGCAGTGAGAACCAGCATTACTTTTCCCCGCTGGCACCTTTGCTGTGGCAGCAAAAGCTGGACGTTTGTCTTTTTTGCTCCGGAGGCTGCCGAAAGCGAAAACAGCTGCTTTTGAGGATGGAGTCCGCAGGAAAGCAGAGAGGGCCAAATTGTCTGTGGCATTTGAAAGGGTTCCAGGAGGCAGTGAGAACCAGCATTACTTTTCTCCGCTGGCACCTTTGTTGTGGCAGCAAAAGCTGGACGTTTGTCTTTTTTGCTCCGGAGGGCGCCGAAAGCGAAAATAGGTTCTTTTGAGGATGGAGTCCGAAGGAAAGCAGAGAGGGCCAAATTGTCTGTGGCATTTGAAAGGGTTCCAGGAGGCAGTGAGAACCAGCATTACTTTTCCCCGCTGGCACCTTTGCTGTGGCAGCAAAAGCTGGACGTTTGTCTTTTTTGCTCCGGAGGTTGCCGAAAGCGAAAACAGCTGCTTTTGAGGATGGAGTCTGCAGGAAAGCAGAGAGGGCCAAATTGTCTGTGGCATTTGAAGAGGTTCCAGGAGGCAGTGAGAACCAGCATTACTTTTCCCCGCTGCCACCTTTGCTGCGGCAGCAAAAGCTGGACGTTTGTCTTTTTACCACCGGAGGGCGCCGAAAGTGAAAAAAGGCGCTTTTGAGGATAGAGTCCGCAGGAAAGCAGAGAGGGCCAAATTGTCTGTGGCATTTGAAAGGGTTCCAGGAGGCAGTGAGAACCAGCATTACTTTTCCCCGCTGGCACCTTTGCTGTGGCAGCAAAAGCTGGACGTTTGTCTTTTTTGCTCCGGAGGCTGCCGAAAGCGAAAACAGGTGCTTTTGAGTATGGAGTCCGAAGGAAAGCAGAGAGGGCCAAATTGTCTGGGGCATTTGAAAGGGTTCCAGGAGGCAGTGAGAACCAGCATTACTTTTCCCCGCTGGCACCTTTGCTGTGGCAGCAAAAGCTGGACGTTTGTCTTTTTTGCTCCGGAGGCTGCCCAAAGCGAAAAAAGGTGCTTTTGATGATGGAGTCCGCAGGAAAGCAGAGAGGGCCAAATTGTCTGTGGCATTTGAAAGGGTTCCAGGAGGCAGTGAGAACCAGCATTACTTTTCCCCGCTGGCACCTTTGCTGCGGCAGCAAAAGCTGGACGTTTGTCTTTTTTGCTCCGGAGGGCGCCGAAAGTGAAAAAAGGCGCTTTTGAGGATAGAGTCCGCAGGAAAGCAGAGAGGGCCAAATTGTCTGGGGCATTTGAAAGGGTTCCAGGAGGCAGTGAGAACCAGCATTACTTTTCCCCGCTGGCACCTTTGCTGTGGCAGCAAAAGCTGGACGTTTGTCTTTTTTGCTCCGGAGGCTGCCGAAAGCGAAAATAGGTTCTTTTGAGGATGGAGTCCGAAGGAAAGCAGAGAGGGCCAAATTGTCTGTGGCATTTGAAAGGGTTCCAGGAGGCAGTGAGAACCAGCATTACTTTTCCCCGCTGGCACCTTTGCTGTGGCAGCAAAAGCTGGACGTTTGTCTTTTTTGCTCCGGAGGGCGCCGAAAGCGAAAATAGGTTCTTTTGAGGATGGAGTCGGCAGGAAAGCAGAGAGGGCCAAATTGTCTGTGGCATTTGAAAGGGTTCCAGGAGGCAGTGAGAACCAGCATTACTTTTCCCCGCTGGCACCTTTGCTGTGGCAGCAAAAGCTGGACGTTTGTCTTTTTTGCTCGGGAGGGCGCCGAAAGCGAAAATAGGTTCTTTTGAGGATGGAGTCCGAAGGAAAGCAGAGAGGGCCAAATTGTCTGTGGCATTTGAAAGGGTTCCAGGAGGCAGTGAGAACCAGCATTACTTTTCCCCGCTGGCACCTTTGTTGTGGCAGCAAAAGCTGGACGTTTGTCTTTTTTGCTCCGGAGGCTGCCGAAAGCGAAAACAGGTGCTTTTGAGGATGGAGTCCGCAGGAAAGCAGAGAGGGCCAAATTGTCTGTGGCATTTGAAGAGGCTCCAGGAGGCAGTGAGAACCAGCATTACTTTTCCCTGCTGGCACCTTTGCTGTGGCAGCAAAAGCTGGACGTTTGTCTTTTTTGCTCCGGAGGGCGCCGAAAGCGAAAATAGGTTCTTTTGAGGATGGAGTCCGCAGGAAAGCAGAGAGGGCCAAATTGTCTGTGGCATTTGAAAGGGTTCCAGGAGGCAGTGAGAACCAGCATTACTTTTCCCCGCTGGCACCTTTGCTGTGGCAGCAAAAGCTGGACGTTTGTCTTTTTTGCTCCGGAGGCTGCCGAAAGCGAAAACAGCTGCTTTTGAGGATGGAGTCCGCAGCAAAGCAGAGAGGGCCAAATTGTCTGTGGCATTTGAAAGGGTTCCAGGAGGCAGTGAGAACCAGCATTACTTTTCCCCGCTGGCACCTTTGCTGTGGCAGCAAAAGCTGGACGTTTGTCTTTTTTGCTCCGGAGGCTGCCGAAAGCGAAAACAGGTGCTTTTGAGGATGGAGTCCGAAGGAAAGCAGAGAGGGCCAAATTGTCTGTGGCATTTGAAAGGGTTCCAGGAGGCAGTGAGAACCAGCATTACTTTTCCCCGCTGGCACCTTTGCTGTGGCAGCAAAAGCTGGACGTTTGTCTTTTTTGCTCCGGAGGCTGCCAAAAGCGAAAACAGGTGCTTTTGAGGATGGAGTCCACAGGAAAGCAGAGAGGGCCAAATTGTCTGTGGCATTTGAAGAGGCTCCAGGAGGCAGTGAGAACCAGCATTACTTTTCCCTGCTGGCACCTTTGCTGTGGCAGCAAAAGCTGGACGTTTGTCTTTTTTGCTCCGGAGGGCGCCGAAAGCGAAAATAGGTTCTTTTGAGGATGGAGTCCGCAGGAAAGCAGAGAGGGCCAAATTGTCTGTGGCATTTGAAAGGGTTCCAGGAGGCAGTGAGAACCAGCATTACTTTTCCCCGCTGGCACCTTTGCTGTGGCAGCAAAAGCTGGACGTTTGTCTTTTTTGCTCCGGAGGCTGCCGAAAGCGAAAACAGCTGCTTTTGAGGATGGAGTCCGCAGCAAAGCAGAGAGGGCCAAATTGTCTGTGGCATTTGAAAGGGTTCCAGGAGGCAGTGAGAACCAGCATTACTTTTCCCCGCTGGCACCTTTGCTGTGGCAGCAAAAGCTGGACGTTTGTCTTTTTTGCTCCGGAGGCTGCCGAAAGCGAAAACAGGTGCTTTTGAGGATGGAGTCCGAAGGAAAGCAGAGAGGGCCAAATTGTCTGTGGCATTTGAAAGGGTTCCAGGAGGCAGTGAGAACCAGCATTACTTTTCCCCGCTGGCACCTTTGCTGTGGCAGCAAAAGCTGGACGTTTGTCTTTTTTGCTCCGGAGGCTGCCAAAAGCGAAAACAGGTGCTTTTGAGGATGGAGTCCACAGGAAAGCAGAGAGGGCCAAATTGTCTGTGGCATTTGAAAGGGTTCCAGGAGGCAGTGAGAACCAGCATTACTTTTCCCCGCTGGCACCTTTGCTGTGGCAGCAAAAGCTGGACGTTTGTCTTTTTTGCTCCGGAGGCTGCCGAAAGCGAAAACAGCTGCTTTTGAGGATGGAGTCCGCAGGAAAGCAGAGAGGGCCAAATTGTCTGTGGCATTTGAAGAGGTTCCAGGAGGCAGTGAGAACCAGCATTACTTTTCCCCGCTGGTACCTTTGCTGTGGCAGCAAAAGCTGGACGTTTGTCTTTTTTGCTCCGGAGGGCACCGAAAGCAAAAATAGGTTCTTTTGAGGATGGAGTCTGCAGGAAAGCAGAGAGGGCCAAATTGTCTGTGGCATTTGAAAGGGTTCCAGGAGGCAGTGAGAACCAGCATTACTTTTCCCCGCTGGCACCTTTGCTGTGGCAGCAAAAGCTGGACGTTTGTCTTTTTTGCTCCGGAGGCTGCCGAAAGCGAAAATAGGTTCTTTTGAGGATGGAGTCCGCAGGAAAGCAGAGAGGGCCAAATTGTCTGTGGCATTTGAAAGGGTTCCAGGAGGCAGTGAGAACCAGCATTACTTTTCCCCGCTGGCACCTTTGTTGTGGCAGCAAAAGCTGGACGTTTGTCTTTTTTGCTCCGGAGGCTGCCGAAAGCGAAAACAGGTGCTTTTGATGATGGAGTCCGCAGGAAAGCAGAGAGGGCCAAATTGTCTTTGGCATTTAAAGAGGTTCCAGGAGGCAGTGAGGACCAGCATTACTTTTCCCCGCTGGCACCTTTGCTGCGGCAGCAAAAGCTGGACGTTTGTCTTTTTACCACCGGAAGGCGCCGAAAGTGAAAAAAGGCGCTTTTGAGGATAGAGTCCGCAGGAAAGCAGAGAGGGCCAAATTGTCTGTGGCATTTGAAAGGGTTCCAGGAGGCAGTGAGAACCAGCATTACTTTTCCCCGCTGGCACCTTTGCTGTGGCAGCAAAAGCTGGACGTTTGTCTTTTTTGCTCCGGAGGGCGCCGAAAGCGAAAACAGGTGCTTTTGAGGATGGAGTCCGCAGGAAAGCAGAGAGGGCCAAATTGTCTGGGGCATTTGAAAGGGTTCCAGGAGGCAGTGAGAACCAGCATTACTTTTCCCCGCTGGTACCTTTGCTGTGGCAGCAAAAGCTGGACGTTTGTCTTTTTTGCTCCGGAGGGCGCCAAAAGCGAAATTAGGTTCTTTTGAGGATGGAGTCCGCAGGAAAGCAGAGAGGGCCAAATTGTCTGTGGCATTTGAAAGGGTTCCAGGAGGCAGTGAGAACCAGCATTACTTTTCCCCGCTGGCACCTTTGCTGTGGCAGCAAAAGCTGGACGTTTGTCTTTTTTGCTCCGGAGGCTGCCGAAAGCGAAAACAGCTGCTTTTGAGGATGGAGTCCGCAGGAAAGCAGAGAGGGCCAAATTGTCTGTGGCATTTGAAGAGGTTCCAGGAGGCAGTGAGAACCAGCATTACTTTTCCCCGCTGGCACCTTTGCTGTGGCAGCAAAAGCTGGACGTTTGTCTTTTTTGCTCCGGAGGGCGCCGAAAGCGAAAACAGCTGCTTTTGAGGATGGAGTCCGCAGGAAAGCAGAGAGGGCCAAATTGTCTGTGGCATTTGAAAGGGTTCCAGGAGGCAGTGAGAACCAGCATTACTTTTCCCCGCTGGCACCTTTGCTGTGGCAGCAAAAGCTGGACGTTTGTCTTTTTTGCTCCGGAGGCTGCCGAAAGCGAAAACAGCTGCTTTTGAGGATGGAGTCCGCAGGAAAGCAGAGAGGGCCAAATTGTCTGGGGCATTTGAAAGGGTTCCAGGAGGCAGTGAGAACCAGCATTACTTTTCCCCGCTGGCACCTTTGCTGTGGCAGCAAAAGCTGGACGTTTGTCTTTTTTGCTCCGGAGGCTGCCGAAAGCGAAAAAAGGTGCTTTTGATGATGGAGTCCGCAGGAAAGCAGAGAGGGCCAAATTGTCTTTGGCATTTAAAGAGGTTCCAGGAGGCAGTGAGGACCAGCATTACTTTTCCCCGCTGGCACCTTTGCTGCGGCAGCAAAAGCTGGACGTTTGTCTTTTTACCACCGGAAGGCGCCGAAAGTGAAAAAAGGCGCTTTTGAGGATAGAGTCCGCAGGAAAGCAGAGAGGGCCAAATTGTCTGTGGCATTTGAAAGGGTTCCAGGAGGCAGTGAGAACCAGCATTACTTTTCCCCGCTGGCACCTTTGCTGTGGCAGCAAAAGCTGGACGTTTGTCTTTTTTGCTCCGGAGGCTGCCGAAAGCGAAAACAGGTGCTTTTGAGGATGGAGTCGGCAGGAAAGCAGAGAGGGCCAAATTGTCTGTGGCATTTGAAAGGGTTCCAGGAGGCAGTGAGAACCAGCATTACTTTTCCCCGCTGGCACCTTTGCTGTGGCAGCAAAAGCTGGACGTTTGTCTTTTTTGCTCCGGAGGGCGCCAAAAGCGAAATTAGGTTCTTTTGAGGATGGAGTCCGCAGGAAAGCAGAGAGGGCCAAATTGTCTGTGGCATTTGAAAGGGTTCCAGGAGGCAGTGAGAACCAGCATTACTTTTCCCCGCTGGCACCTTTGCTGTGGCAGCAAAAGCTGGACGTTTGTCTTTTTTGCTCCGGAGGCTGCCGAAAGCGAAAACAGCTGCTTTTGAGGATGGAGTCCGCAGGAAAGCAGAGAGGGCCAAATTGTCTGTGGCATTTGAAGAGGTTCCAGGAGGCAGTGAGGACCAGCATTACTTTTCCCCGCTGGCACCTTTGCTGCGGCAGCAAAAGCTGGACGTTTGTCTTTTTACCACCGGAAGGCGCCGAAAGTGAAAAAAGGCGCTTTTGAGGATAGAGTCCGCAGGAAAGCAGAGAGGGCCAAATTGTCTGTGGCATTTGAAAGGGTTCCAGGAGGCAGTGAGAACCAGCATTACTTTTCCCCGCTGGCACCTTTGCTGTGGCAGCAAAAGCTGGACGTTTGTCTTTTTTGCTCCGGAGGCTGCCGAAAGCGAAAACAGGTGCTTTTGAGGATGGAGTCGGCAGGAAAGCAGAGAGGGCCAAATTGTCTGTGGCATTTGAAAGGGTTCCAGGAGGCAGTGAGAACCAGCATTACTTTTCCCCGCTGGCACCTTTGCTGTGGCAGCAAAAGCTGGACGTTTGTCTTTTTTGCTCCGGAGGGCGCCAAAAGCGAAATTAGGTTCTTTTGAGGATGGAGTCCGCAGGAAAGCAGAGAGGGCCAAATTGTCTGTGGCATTTGAAAGGGTTCCAGGAGGCAGTGAGAACCAGCATTACTTTTCCCCGCTGGCACCTTTGCTGTGGCAGCAAAAGCTGGACGTTTGTCTTTTTTGCTCCGGAGGCTGCCGAAAGCGAAAACAGCTGCTTTTGAGGATGGAGTCCGCAGGAAAGCAGAGAGGGCCAAATTGTCTGTGGCATTTGAAGAGGTTCCAGGAGGCAGTGAGAACCAGCATTACTTTTCCCCGCTGGCACCTTTGCTGTGGCAGCAAAAGCTGGACGTTTGTCTTTTTTGCTCCGGAGGGCGCCGAAAGCGAAAACAGCTGCTTTTGAGGATGGAGTCCGCAGGAAAGCAGAGAGGGCCAAATTGTCTGTGGCATTTGAAAGGGTTCCAGGAGGCAGTGAGAACCAGCATTACTTTTCCCCGCTGGCACCTTTGCTGTGGCAGCAAAAGCTGGACGTTTGTCTTTTTTGCTCCGGAGGCTGCCGAAAGCGAAAACAGCTGCTTTTGAGGATGGAGTCCGCAGGAAAGCAGAGAGGGCCAAATTGTCTGGGGCATTTGAAAGGGTTCCAGGAGGCAGTGAGAACCAGCATTACTTTTCCCCGCTGGCACCTTTGCTGTGGCAGCAAAAGCTGGACGTTTGTCTTTTTTGCTCCGGAGGCTGCCGAAAGCGAAAAAAGGTGCTTTTGATGATGGAGTCCGCAGGAAAGCAGAGAGGGCCAAATTGTCTTTGGCATTTAAAGAGGTTCCAGGAGGCAGTGAGGACCAGCATTACTTTTCCCCGCTGGCACCTTTGCTGCGGCAGCAAAAGCTGGACGTTTGTCTTTTTACCACCGGAAGGCGCCGAAAGTGAAAAAAGGCGCTTTTGAGGATAGAGTCCGCAGGAAAGCAGAGAGGGCCAAATTGTCTGTGGCATTTGAAAGGGTTCCAGGAGGCAGTGAGAACCAGCATTACTTTTCCCCGCTGGCACCTTTGCTGTGGCAGCAAAAGCTGGACGTTTGTCTTTTTTGCTCCGGAGGCTGCCGAAAGCGAAAACAGGTGCTTTTGAGGATGGAGTCGGCAGGAAAGCAGAGAGGGCCAAATTGTCTGTGGCATTTGAAAGGGTTCCAGGAGGCAGTGAGAACCAGCATTACTTTTCCCCGCTGGCACCTTTGCTGTGGCAGCAAAAGCTGGACGTTTGTCTTTTTTGCTCCGGAGGGCGCCGAAAGCGAAAACAGGTGCTTTTGAGGATGGAGTCCGCAGGAAAGCAGAGAGGGCCAAATTGTCTGGGGCATTTGAAAGGGTTCCAGGAGGCAGTGAGAACCAGCATTACTTTTCCCCGCTGGTACCTTTGCTGTGGCAGCAAAAGCTGGACGTTTGTCTTTTTTGCTCCGGAGGGCGCCAAAAGCGAAATTAGGTTCTTTTGAGGATGGAGTCCGCAGGAAAGCAGAGAGGGCCAAATTGTCTGTGGCATTTGAAAGGGTTCCAGGAGGCAGTGAGAACCAGCATTACTTTTCCCCGCTGGCACCTTTGCTGTGGCAGCAAAAGCTGGACGTTTGTCTTTTTTGCTCCGGAGGCTGCCGAAAGCGAAAACAGCTGCTTTTGAGGATGGAGTCCGCAGGAAAGCAGAGAGGGCCAAATTGTCTGTGGCATTTGAAGAGGTTCCAGGAGGCAGTGAGAACCAGCATTACTTTTCCCCGCTGGCACCTTTGCTGTGGCAGCAAAAGCTGGACGTTTGTCTTTTTTGCTCCGGAGGCTGCCGAAAGCGAAAACAGCTGCTTTTGAGGATGGAGTCCGCAGCAAAGCAGAGAGGGCCAAATTGTCTGTGGTATTTGAAAGGGTTCCAGGAGGCAGTGAGAACCAGCATTACTTTTCCCCGCTGGCACCTTTGCTGTGGCAGCAAAAGCTGGACGTTTGTCTTTTTTGCTCCGGAGGCTGCCGAAAGCGAAAACAGGTGCTTTTGAGGATGGAGTCCGCAGGAAAGCAGAGAGGGCCAAATTGTCTGTGGCATTTGAAGAGGTTCCAGGAGGCAGTGAGAACCAGCATTACTTTTCCCCGCTGGCACCTTTGCTGTGGCAGCAAAAGCTGGACGTTTGTCTTTTTTGCTCCGGAGGGCGCCGAAAGCGAAAATAGGTTCTTTTGAGGATGGAGTCCGCAGGAAAGCAGAGAGGGCCAAATTGTCTGTGGCATTTGAAAGGGTTCCAGGAGGCAGTGAGAACCAGCATTACTTTTCCCCGCTGGCACCTTTGCTGTGGCAGCAAAAGCTGGACGTTTGTCTTTTTTGCTCCGGAGGCTGCCGAAAGCGAAAACAGGTGCTTTTGAGGATGGAGTCCGCAGGAAAGCAGAGAGGGCCAAATTGTCTGTGGCATTTGAAAGGGTTCCAGGAGGCAGTGAGAACCAGCATTACTTTTCCCCGCTGGCACCTTTGCTGTGGCAGCAAAAGCTGGACGTTTGTCTTTTTTGCTCCGGAGGGCGCCGAAAGCGAAAACAGCTGCTTTTGAGGATGGAGTCCGCAGGAAAGCAGAGAGGGCCAAATTGTCTGTGGCATTTGAAAGGGTTCCAGGAGGCAGTGAGAACCAGCATTACTTTTCCCCGCTGGCACCTTTGCTGTGGCAGCAAAAGCTGGACGTTTGTCTTTTTTGCTCCGGAGGCTGCCGAAAGCGAAAACAGGTGCTTTTGAGGATGGAGTCCACAGGAAAGCAGAGAGGGCCAAATTGTCTGTGGCATTTGAAAGGGTTCCAGGAGGCAGTGAGAACCAGCATTACTTTTCCCCGCTGGCACCTTTGCTGTGGCAGCAAAAGCTGGACGTTTTTCTCTTTTGCTCCGGAGGCTGCCGAAAGCGAAAACAGGTGCTTTTGAGGATGGAGTCCGCAGGAAAGCAGAGAGGGCCAAATTGTCTGTGGCATTTGAAAGGGTTCCAGGAGGCAGTGAGAACCAGCATTACTTTTCCCCGCTGGCACCTTTGCTGTGGCAGCAAAAGCTGGACGTTTGTCTTTTTTGCTCCGGAGGGCGCCGAAAGCGAAAACAGGTGCTTTTGAGGATGGAGTCCGCAGGAAAGCAGAGAGGGCCAAATTGTCTGTGGCATTTGAAAGGGTTCCAGGAGGCAGTGAGAACCAGCATTACTTTTCCCCGCTGGCACCTTTGCTGTGGCAGCAAAAGCTGGACGTTTGTCTTTTTTGCTCCGGAGGCTGCCGAAATCGAAAACAGCTGCTTTTGAGGATGGAGTCCGCAGCAAAGCAGAGAGGGCCAAATTGTCTGTGGCATTTGAAAGGGTTCCAGGAGGCAGTGAGAACCAGCATTACTTTTCCCCGCTGGCACCTTTGCTGTGGCAGCAAAAGCTGGACGTTTGTCTTTTTTGCTCCGGAGGCTGCCGAAAGCGAAAACAGCTGCTTTTGAGGATGGAGTCCGCAGGAAAGCAGAGAGGGCCAAATTGTCTGTGGCATTTGAAAGGGTTCCAGGAGGCAGTGAGAACCAGCATTACTTTTCCCCGCTGGCACCTTTGTTGTGGCAGCAAAAGCTGGACGTTTGTCTTTTTTGCTCCGGAGGCTGCCGAAAGCGAAAACAGCTGCTTTTGAGGATGGAGTCCGCAGGAAAGCAGAGAGGGCCAAATTGTCTGTGGCATTTGAAAGGGTTCCAGGAGGCAGTGAGAACCAGCATTACTTTTCCCTGCTGGCACCTTTGCTGTGGCAGCAAAAGCTGGACGTTTGTCTTTTTTGCTCCGGAGGCTGCCGAAAGCGAAAACAGCTGCTTTTGAGGATGGAGTCCGCAGGAAAGCAGAGAGGGCCAAATTGTCTGTGGCATTTGAAAGGGTTCCAGGAGGCAGTGAGAACCAGCATTACTTTTCCCCGCTGGCACCTTTGCTGTGGCAGCAAAAGCTGGACGTTTGTCTTTTTTGCTCCGGAGGCTGCCGAAAGCGAAAACAGCTGCTTTTGAGGATGGAGTCCGCAGGAAAGCAGAGAGGGCCAAATTGTCTGTGGCATTTGAAAGGGTTCCAGGAGGCAGTGAGAACCAGCATTACTTTTCCCCGCTGGCACCTTTGTTGTGGCAGCAAAAGCTGGACGTTTGTCTTTTTTGCTCCGGAGGCTGCCGAAAGCGAAAACAGCTGCTTTTGAGGATGGAGTCCGCAGGAAAGCAGAGAGGGCCAAATTGTCTGTGGCATTTGAAAGGGTTCCAGGAGGCAGTGAGAACCAGCATTACTTTTCCCTGCTGGCACCTTTGCTGTGGCAGCAAAAGCTGGACGTTTGTCTTTTTTGCTCCGGAGGCTGCCGAAAGCGAAAACAGCTGCTTTTGAGGATGGAGTCCGCAGGAAAGCAGAGAGGGCCAAATTGTCTGGGGCATTTGAAAGGGTTCCAGGAGGCAGTGAGAACCAGCATTACTTTTCCCCGCTGGCACCTTTGCTGTGGCAGCAAAAGCTGGACGTTTGTCTTTTTTGCTCCGGAGGGCGCCGAAAGCGAAAATAGGTTCTTTTGAGGATGGAGTCCGCAGGAAAGCAGAGAGGGCCAAATTGTCTGTGGCATTTGAAAGGGTTCCAGGAGGCAGTGAGAACCAGCATTACTTTTCCCCGCTGGCACCTTTGCTGTGGCAGCAAAAGCTGGACGTTTGTCTTTTTTGCTCCGGAGGCTGCCGAAAGCGAAAACAGCTGCTTTTGAGGATGGAGTCCGCAGGAAAGCAGAGAGGGCCAAATTGTCTGGGGCATTTGAAAGGGTTCCAGGAGGCAGTGAGAACCAGCATTACTTTTCCCCGCTGGCACCTTTGCTGTGGCAGCAAAAGCTGGACGTTTGTCTTTTTTGCTCCGGAGGCTGCCGAAAGCGAAAACAGGTGCTTTTGAGGATGGAGTCCGAAGGAAAGCAGAGAGGGCCAAATTGTCTGGGGCATTTGAAAGGGTTCCAGGAGGCAGTGAGAACCAGCATTACTTTTCCCCGCTGGCACCTTTGCTGTGGCAGCAAAAGCTGGACGTTTGTCTTTTTTGCTCCGGAGGCTGCCAAAAGCGAAAACAGGTGCTTTTGAGGATGGAGTCCACAGGAAAGCAGAGAGGGCCAAATTGTCTGTGGCATTTGAAAGGGTTCCAGGAGGCAGTGAGAACCAGCATTACTTTTCCCCGCTGGCACCTTTGCTGTGGCAGCAAAAGCTGGACGTTTGTCTTTTTTGCTCCGGAGGCTGCCGAAAGCGAAAACAGGTGCTTTTGAGGATGGAGTCCGCAGGAAAGCAGAGAGGGCCAAATTGTCTGTGGCATTTGAAGAGGTTCCAGGAGGCAGTGAGAACCAGCATTACTTTTCCCCGCTGGTACCTTTGCTGTGGCAGCAAAAGCTGGACGTTTGTCTTTTTTGCTCCGGAGGGCGCCGAAAGCAAAAATAGGTTCTTTTGAGGATGGAGTCCGCAGGAAAGCAGAGAGGGCCAAATTGTCTGTGGCATTTGAAAGGGTTCCAGGAGGCAGTGAGAACCAGCATTCCTTTTCCCCGCTGGCACCTTTGCTGTGGCAGCAAAAGCTGGACGTTTGTCTTTTTTGCTCCGGAGGCTGCCGAAAGCGAAAACAGGTGCTTTTGAGGATGGAGTCCGCAGGAAAGCAGAGAGGGCCAAATTGTCTGTGGCATTTGAAAGGGTTCCAGGAGGCAGTGAGAACCAGCATTACTTTTCCCCGCTGGCACCTTTGCTGTGGCAGCAAAAGCTGGACGTTTGTCTTTTTTGCTCCGGAGGGCGCCGAAAGCGAAAACAGGTGCTTTTGAGGATGGAGTCCGCAGGAAAGCAGAGAGGGCCAAATTGTCTGGGGCATTTGAAAGGGTTCCAGGAGGCAGTGAGAACCAGCATTACTTTTCCCCGCTGGTACCTTTGCTGTGGCAGCAAAAGCTGGACGTTTGTCTTTTTTGCTCCGGAGGGCGCCGAAAGCGAAATTAGGTTCTTTTGAGGATGGAGTCCGCAGGAAAGCAGAGAGGGCCAAATTGTCTGTGGCATTTGAAAGGGTTCCAGGAGGCAGTGAGAACCAGCATTACTTTTCCCCGCTGGCACCTTTGCTGTGGCAGCAAAAGCTGGACGTTTGTCTTTTTTGCTCCGGAGGCTGCCGAAAGCGAAAACAGCTGCTTTTGAGGATGGAGTCCGCAGGAAAGCAGAGAGGGCCAAATTGTCTGTGGCATTTGAAGAGGTTCCAGGAGGCAGTGAGAACCAGCATTACTTTTCCCCGCTGGCACCTTTGCTGTGGCAGCAAAAGCTGGACGTTTGTCTTTTTTGCTCCGGAGGGCGCCGAAAGCGAAAACAGCTGCTTTTGAGGATGGAGTCCGCAGGAAAGCAGAGAGGGCCAAATTGTCTGGGGCATTTGAAAGGGTTCCAGGAGGCAGTGAGAACCAGCATTACTTTTCCCCGCTGGCACCTTTGCTGTGGCAGCAAAAGCTGGACGTTTGTCTTTTTTGCTCCGGAGGCTGCCGAAAGCGAAAACAGGTGCTTTTGAGGATGGAGTCCGCAGCAAAGCAGAGAGGGCCAAATTGTCTGTGGCATTTGAAAGGGTTCCAGGAGGCAGTGAGAACCAGCATTACTTTTCCCCGCTGGCACCTTTGCTGTGGCAGCAAAAGCTGGACGTTTGTCTTTTTTGCTCCGGAGGCTGCCGAAAGCGAAAACAGCTGCTTTTGAGGATGGAGTCCGCAGGAAAGCAGAGAGGGCCAAATTGTCTGTGGCATTTGAAGAGGTTCCAGGAGGCAGTGAGAACCAGCATTACTTTTCCCCGCTGGAACCTTTGCTGTGGCAGCAAAAGCTGGACGTTTGTCTTTTTTGCTCCGGAGGGCGCCGAAAGCGAAAATAGGTTCTTTTGAGGATGGAGTCCGCAGGAAAGCAGAGAGGGCCAAATTGTCTGTGGCATTTGAAAGGGTTCCAGGAGGCAGTGAGAACCAGCATTACTTTTCCCCGCTGGCACCTTTGCTGTGGCAGCAAAAGCTGGACGTTTGTCTTTTTTGCTCCGGAGGCTGCCGAAAGCGAAAACAGGTGCTTTTGAGGATGGAGTCCGCAGGAAAGCAGAGAGGGCCAAATTGTCTGTGGCATTTGAAAGGGTTCCAGGAGGCAGTGAGAACCAGCATTACTTTTCCCCGCTGGCACCTTTGCTGTGGCAGCAAAAGCTGGACGTTTGTCTTTTTTGCTCCGGAGGGCGCCGAAAGCGAAAATAGGTTCTTTTGAGGATGGAGTCCGAAGGAAAGCAGAGAGGGCCAAATTGTCTGTGGCATTTGAAAGGGTTCCAGGAGGCAGTGAGAACCAGCATTACTTTTCCCCGCTGGCACCTTTGCTGTGGCAGCAAAAGCTGGACGTTTGTCTTTTTTGCTCCGGAGGCTGCCGAAAGCGAAAACAGCTGCTTTTGAGGATGGAGTCCACAGGAAAGCAGAGAGGGCCTAATTGTCTGTGGCATTTGAAAGGGTTCCAGGAGGCAGTGAGAACCAGCATTACTTTTCCCCGCTGGCACCTTTGCTGTGGCAGCAAAAGCTGGACGTTTGTCTTTTTTGCTCCGGAGGCTGCCGAAAGCGAAAACAGCTGCTTTTGAGGATGGAGTCCGCAGGAAAGCAGAGAGGGCCAAATTGTCTGTGGCATTTGAAAGGGTTCCAGGAGGCAGTGAGAACCAGCATTACTTTTCCCCGCTGGCACCTTTGCTGCGGCAGCAAAAGCTGGACGTTTGTCTTTTTACCACCGGAAGGCGCCGAAAGTGAAAAAAGGCGCTTTTGAGGATAGAGTCCGCAGGAAAGCAGAGAGGGCCAAATTGTCTGTGGCATTTGAAAGGGTTCCAGGAGGCAGTGAGAACCAGCATTACTTTTCCCCGCTGGCACCTTTGCTGTGGCAGCAAAAGCTGGACGTTTGTCTCTTTTGCTCCGGAGGCTGCCGAAAGCGAAAACAGGTGCTTTTGAGGATGGAGTCCGCAGGAAAGCAGAGAGGGCCAAATTGTCTGTGGCATTTGAAAGGGTTCCAGGAGGCAGTGAGAACCAGCATTACTTTTCCCCGCTGGCACCTTTGCTGTGGCAGCAAAAGCTGGACGTTTGTCTTTTTTGCTCCGGAGGGCGCCGAAAGCGAAAACAGGTGCTTTTGAGGATGGAGTCCGCAGGAAAGCAGAGAGGGCCAAATTGTCTGTGGCATTTGAAAGGGTTCCAGGAGGCAGTGAGAACCAGCATTACTTTTCCCCGCTGGCACCTTTGCTGTGGCAGCAAAAGCTGGACGTTTGTCTTTTTTGCTCCGGAGGCTGCCGAAATCGAAAACAGCTGCTTTTGAGGATGGAGTCCGCAGCAAAGCAGAGAGGGCCAAATTGTCTGTGGCATTTGAAAGGGTTCCAGGAGGCAGTGAGAACCAGCATTACTTTTCCCCGCTGGCACCTTTGCTGTGGCAGCAAAAGCTGGACGTTTGTCTTTTTTGCTCCGGAGGCTGCCGAAAGCGAAAACAGCTGCTTTTGAGGATGGAGTCCGCAGGAAAGCAGAGAGGGCCAAATTGTCTGTGGCATTTGAAAGGGTTCCAGGAGGCAGTGAGAACCAGCATTACTTTTCCCCGCTGGCACCTTTGTTGTGGCAGCAAAAGCTGGACGTTTGTCTTTTTTGCTCCGGAGGCTGCCGAAAGCGAAAACAGCTGCTTTTGAGGATGGAGTCCGCAGGAAAGCAGAGAGGGCCAAATTGTCTGTGGCATTTGAAAGGGTTCCAGGAGGCAGTGAGAACCAGCATTACTTTTCCCCGCTGGCACCTTTGCTGTGGCAGCAAAAGCTGGACGTTTGTCTTTTTTGCTCCGGAGGCTGCAGAAAGCGAAAACAGCTGCTTTTGAGGATGGAGTCCGCAGCAAAGCAGAGAGGGCCAAATTGTCTGTGGTATTTGAAAGGGTTCCAGGAGGCAGTGAGAACCAGCATTACTTTTCCCCGCTGGCACCTTTGCTGTGGCAGCAAAAGCTGGACGTTTGTCTTTTTTGCTCCGGAGGCTGCCGAAAGCGAAAACAGCTGCTTTTGAGGATGGAGTCCGCAGGAAAGCAGAGAGGGCCAAATTGTCTGTGGCATTTGAAAGGGTTCCAGGAGGCAGTGAGAACCAGCATTACTTTTCTCCGCTGGCACCTTTGCTGTGGCAGCAAAAGCTGGACGTTTGTCTTTTTTGCTCCGGAGGGCGCCGAAAGCGAAAATAGGTTCTTTTGAGGATGGAGTCCGAAGGAAAGCAGAGAGGGCCAAATTGTCTGTGGCATTTGAAAGGGTTCCAGGAGGCAGTGAGAACCAGCATTACTTTTCCCCGCTGGCACCTTTGCTGTGGCAGCAAAAGCTGGACGTTTGTCTTTTTTGCTCCGGAGGTTGCCGAAAGCGAAAATAGGTTCTTTTGAGGATGGAGTCCGAAGGAAAGCAGAGAGGGCCAAATTGTCTGTGGCATTTGAAAGGGTTCCAGGAGGCAGTGAGAACCAGCATTACTTTTCCCCGCTGGTACCTTTGCTGTGGCAGCAAAAGCTGGACGTTTGTCTTTTTTGCTCCGGAGGGCGCCGAAAGCGAAAATAGGTTCTTTTGAGGATGGAGTCGGCAGGAAAGCAGAGAGGGCCAAATTGTCTGTGGCATTTGAAAGGGTTCCAGGAGGCAGTGAGAACCAGCATAACTTTTCCCCGCTGGCACCTTTGCTGTGGCAGCAAAAGCTGGACGTTTGTCTTTTTTGCTCGGGAGGGCGCCGAAAGCGAAAATAGGTTCTTTTGAGGATGGAGTCCGAAGGAAAGCAGAGAGGGCCAAATTGTCTGTGGCATTTGAAAGGGTTCCAGGAGGCAGTGAGAACCAGCATTACTTTTCCCCGCTGGCACCTTTGCTGTGGCAGCAAAAGCTGGACGTTTGTCTTTTTTGCTCCGGAGGCTGCCGAAAGCGAAAACAGGTGCTTTTGAGGATGGAGTCCGCAGGAAAGCAGAGAGGGCCAAATTGTCTGTGGCATTTGAAAGGGTTCCAGGAGGCAGTGAGAACCAGCATTACTTTTCCCCGCTGGCACCTTTGCTGTGGCAGCAAAAGCTGGACGTTTGTCTTTTTTGCTCCGGAGGCTGCCGAAAGCGAAAACAGCTGCTTTTGAGGATGGAGTCCGCAGGAAAGCAGAGAGGGCCAAATTGTCTGTGGCATTTGAAGAGGTTCCAGGAGGCAGTGAGAACCAGCATTACTTTTCCCCGCTGGCACCTTTGCTGTGGCAGCAAAAGCTGGACGTTTGTCTTTTTTGCTCCGGAGGGCGCCGAAAGCGAAAACAGCTGCTTTTGAGGATGGAGTCCGCAGGAAAGCAGAGAGGGCCAAATTGTTTGTGGCATTTGAAAGGGTTCCAGGAGGCAGTGAGAACCAGCATTACTTTTCCCCGCTGGCACCTTTGCTGTGGCAGCAAAAGCTGGACGTTTGTCTTTTTTGCTCCGGAGGCTGCCGAAAGCGAAAACAGCTGCTTTTGAGGATGGAGTCCGCAGCAAAGCAGAGAGGGCCAAATTGTCTGTGGTATTTGAAAGGGTTCCAGGAGGCAGTGAGAACCAGCATTACTTTTCCCCGCTGGCACCTTTGCTGTGGCAGCAAAAGCTGGACGTTTGTCTTTTTTGCTCCGGAGGCTGCCGAAAGCGAAAACAGCTGCTTTTGAGGATGGAGTCCGCAGGAAAGCAGAGAGGGCCAAATTGTCTGTGGCATTTGAAGAGGTTCCAGGAGGCAGTGAGAACCAGCATTACTTTTCCCCGCTGGCACCTTTGCTGTGGCAGCAAAAGCTGGACGTTTGTCTTTTTTGCTCCGGAGGGCGCCGAAAGCGAAAATAGGTTCTTTTGAGGATGGAGTCCGCAGGAAAGCAGAGAGGGCCAAATTGTCTGTGGCATTTGAAAGGGTTCCAGGAGGCAGTGAGAACCAGCATTACTTTTCCCCGCTGGCACCTTTGCTGTGGCAGCAAAAGCTGGACGTTTGTCTTTTTTGCTCCGGAGGCTGCCCAAAGCGAAAACAGCTGCTTTTGAGGATGGAGTCCGCAGGAAAGCAGAGAGGGCCAAATTGTCTGTGGCATTTGAAAGGGTTCCAGGAGGCAGTGAGAACCAGCATTACTTTTCCCCGCTGGCACCTTTGCTGTGGCAGCAAAAGCTGGACGTTTGTCTTTTTTGCTCCGGAGGGCGCCGAAAGCGAAAACAGCTGCTTTTGAGGATGGAGTCCGCAGGAAAGCAGAGAGGGCCAAATTGTCTGTGGCATTTGAAAGGGTTCCAGGAGGCAGTGAGAACCAGCATTACTTTTCCCCGCTGGCACCTTTGCTGTGGCAGCAAAAGCTGGACGTTTGTCTTTTTTGCTCCGGAGGCTGCCGAAAGCGAAAACAGGTGCTTTTGAGGATGGAGTCCACAGGAAAGCAGAGAGGGCCAAATTGTCTGTGGCATTTGAAAGGGTTCCAGGAGGCAGTGAGAACCAGCATTACTTTTCCCCGCTGGCACCTTTGCTGTGGCAGCAAAAGCTGGACGTTTGTCTTTTTTGCTCCGGAGGCTGCCGAAAGCGAAAACAGCTGCTTTTGAGGATGGAGTCCGCAGGAAAGCAGTGAGGGCCAAATTGTCTGTGGCATTTGAAAGGGTTCCAGGAGGCAGTGAGAACCAGCATTACTTTTCCCCGCTGGCACCTTTGCTGCGGCAGCAAAAGCTGGACGTTTGTCTTTTTACCACCGGAAGGCGCCGAAAGTGAAAAAAGGCGCTTTTGAGGATAGAGTCCGCAGGAAAGCAGAGAGGGCCAAATTGTCTGTGGCATTTGAAAGGGTTCCAGGAGGCAGTGAGAACCAGCATTACTTTTCCCCGCTGGCACCTTTGCTGTGGCAGCAAAAGCTGGACGTTTTTCTCTTTTGCTCCGGAGGCTGCCGAAAGCGAAAACAGGTGCTTTTGAGGATGGAGTCCGCAGGAAAGCAGAGAGGGCCAAATTGTCTGTGGCATTTGAAAGGGTTCCAGGAGGCAGTGAGAACCAGCATTACTTTTCCCCGCTGGCACCTTTGCTGTGGCAGCAAAAGCTGGACGTTTGTCTTTTTTGCTCCGGAGGCTGCCGAAAGCGAAAACAGCTGCTTTTGAGGATGGAGTCCGCAGGAAAGCAGAGAGGGCCAAATTGTCTGTGGCATTTGAAAGGGTTCCAGGAGGCAGTGAGAACCAGCATTACTTTTCCCCGCTGGCACCTTTGCTGTGGCAGCAAAAGCTGGACGTTTGTCTTTTTTGCTCCGGAGGCTGCCGAAATCGAAAACAGCTGCTTTTGAGGATGGAGTCCGCAGCAAAGCAGAGAGGGCCAAATTGTCTGTGGCATTTGAAAGGGTTCCAGGAGGCAGTGAGAACCAGCATTACTTTTCCCCGCTGGCACCTTTGCTGTGGCAGCAAAAGCTGGACGTTTGTCTTTTTTGCTCCGGAGGCTGCCGAAAGCGAAAACAGCTGCTTTTGAGGATGGAGTCCGCAGGAAAGCAGAGAGGGCCAAATTGTCTGTGGCATTTGAAAGGGTTCCAGGAGGCAGTGAGAACCAGCATTACTTTTCCCCGCTGGCACCTTTGTTGTGGCAGCAAAAGCTGGACGTTTGTCTTTTTTGCTCCGGAGGCTGCCGAAAGCGAAAACAGCTGCTTTTGAGGATGGAGTCCGCAGGAAAGCAGAGAGGGCCAAATTGTCTGTGGCATTTGAAGAGGTTCCAGGAGGCAGTGAGAACCAGCATTACTTTTCCCCGCTGGCACCTTTGCTGTGGCAGCAAAAGCTGGACGTTTGTCTTTTTTGCTCCGGAGGGCGCCGAAAGCGAAAATAGGTTCTTTTGAGGATGGAGTCCGCAGGAAAGCAGAGAGGGCCAAATTGTCTGTGGCATTTGAAAGGGTTCCAGGAGGCAGTGAGAACCAGCATTACTTTTCCCCGCTGGCACCTTTGCTGTGGCAGCAAAAGCTGGACGTTTGTCTTTTTTGCTCCGGAGGCTGCCAAAAGCGAAAACAGCTGCTTTTGAGGATGGAGTCCGCAGGAAAGCAGAGAGGGCCAAATTGTCTGTGGCATTTGAAAGGGTTCCAGGAGGCAGTGAGAACCAGCATTACTTTTCCCCGCTGGCACCTTTGCTGTGGCAGCAAAAGCTGGACGTTTGTCTTTTTTGCTCCGGAGGCTGCCGAAAGCGAAAACAGGTGCTTTTGAGGATGGAGTCCGAAGGAAAGCAGAGAGGGCCAAATTGTCTGGGGCATTTGAAAGGGTTCCAGGAGGCAGTGAGAACCAGCATTACTTTTCCCCGCTGGCACCTTTGCTGTGGCAGCAAAAGCTGGACGTTTGTCTTTTTTGCTCCGGAGGCTGCCAAAAGCGAAAACAGGTGCTTTTGAGGATGGAGTCCACAGGAAAGCAGAGAGGGCCAAATTGTCTGTGGCATTTGAAAGGGTTCCAGGAGGCAGTGAGAACCAGCATTACTTTTCCCCGCTGGCACCTTTGCTGTGGCAGCAAAAGCTGGACGTTTGTCTTTTTTGCTCCGGAGGCTGCCGAAAGCGAAAACAGGTGCTTTTGAGGATGGAGTCCGCAGGAAAGCAGAGAGGGCCAAATTGTCTGTGGCATTTGAAGAGGTTCCAGGAGGCAGTGAGAACCAGCATTACTTTTCCCCGCTGGTACCTTTGCTGTGGCAGCAAAAGCTGGACGTTTGTCTTTTTTGCTCCGGAGGGCGCCGAAAGCAAAAATAGGTTCTTTTGAGGATGGAGTCCGCAGGAAAGCAGAGAGGGCCAAATTGTCTGTGGCATTTGAAAGGGTTCCAGGAGGCAGTGAGAACCAGCATTACTTTTCCCCGCTGGCACCTTTGCTGTGGCAGCAAAAGCTGGACGTTTGTCTTTTTTGCTCCGGAGGCTGCCGAAAGCGAAAACAGGTGCTTTTGAGGATGGAGTCCGCAGGAAAGCAGAGAGGGCCAAATTGTCTGTGGCATTTGAAAGGGTTCCAGGAGGCAGTGAGAACCAGCATTACTTTTCCCCGCTGGCACCTTTGCTGTGGCAGCAAAAGCTGGACGTTTGTCTTTTTTGCTCCGGAGGCTGCCGAAAGCGAAAACAGGTGCTTTTGAGGATGGAGTCCGCAGGAAAGCAGAGAGGGCCAAATTGTCTGTGGCATTTGAAAGGGTTCCAGGAGGCAGTGAGAACCAGCATTACTTTTCCCCGCTGGTACCTTTGCTGTGGCAGCAAAAGCTGGACGTTTGTCTTTTTTGCTCTGGAGGGCGCCGAAAGCGAAATTAGGTTCTTTTGAGGATGGAGTCCGCAGGAAAGCAGAGAGGGCCAAATTGTCTGTGGCATTTGAAAGGGTTCCAGGAGGCAGTGAGAACCAGCATTACTTTTCCCCGCTGGCACCTTTGCTGTGGCAGCAAAAGCTGGACGTTTGTCTTTTTTGCTCCGGAGGCTGCCGAAAGCGAAAACAGCTGCTTTTGAGGATGGAGTCCGCAGCAAAGCAGAGAGGGCCAAATTGTCTGTGGCATTTGAAGAGGTTCCAGGAGGCAGTGAGAACCAGCATTACTTTTCCCCGCTGGCACCTTTGCTGTGGCAGCAAAAGCTGGACGTTTGTCTTTTTTGCTCCGGAGGGCGCCGAAAGCGAAAATAGGTTCTTTTGAGGATGGAGTCCGCAGGAAAGCAGAGAGGGCCAAATTGTCTGTGGCATTTGAAAGGGTTCCAGGAGGCAGTGAGAACCAGCATTACTTTTCCCCGCTGGCACCTTTGCTGTGGCAGCAAAAGCTGGACGTTTGTCTTTTTTGCTCCGGAGGCTGCCGAAAGCGAAAACAGGTGCTTTTGAGGATGGAGTCCGCAGCAAAGCAGAGAGGGCCAAATTGTCTGTGGCATTTGAAAGGGTTCCAGGAGGCAGTGAGAACCAGCATTACTTTTCCCCGCTGGCACCTTTGCTGTGGCAGCAAAAGCTGGACGTTTGTCTTTTTTGCTCCGGAGGCTGCCGAAAGCGAAAACAGCTGCTTTTGAGGATGGAGTCCGCAGGAAAGCAGAGAGGGCCAAATTGTCTGTGGCATTTGAAGAGGTTCCAGGAGGCAGTGAGAACCAGCATTACTTTTCCCCGCTGGAACCTTTGCTGTGGCAGCAAAAGCTGGACGTTTGTCTTTTTTGCTCCGGAGGGTGCCGAAAGCGAAAATAGGTTCTTTTGAGGATGGAGTCCGCAGGAAAGCAGAGAGGGCCAAATTGTCTGTGGCATTTGAAAGGGTTCCAGGAGGCAGTGAGAACCAGCATTACTTTTCCCCGCTGGCACCTTTGCTGTGGCAGCAAAAGCTGGACGTTTGTCTTTTTTGCTCCGGAGGCTGCCGAAAGCGAAAACAGCTGCTTTTGAGGATGGAGTCCGCAGGAAAGCAGAGAGGGCCAAATTGTCTGTGGCATTTGAAAGGGTTCCAGGAGGCAGTGAGAACCAGCATTACTTTTCCCCGCTGGCACCTTTGCTGTGGCAGCAAAAGCTGGACGTTTGTCTTTTTTGCTCCGGAGGGCGCCGAAAGCGAAAATAGGTTCTTTTGAGGATGGAGTCCGAAGGAAAGCAGAGAGGGCCAAATTGTCTGTGGCATTTGAAAGGGTTCCAGGAGGCAGTGAGAACCAGCATTACTTTTCCCCGCTGGCACCTTTGCTGTGGCAGCAAAAGCTGGACGTTTGTCTTTTTTGCTCCGGAGGCTGCCGAAAGCGAAAACAGCTGCTTTTGAGGATGGAGTCCGCAGGAAAGCAGAGAGGGCCAAATTGTCTGTGGCATTTGAAAGGGTTCCAGGAGGCAGTGAGAACCAGCATTACTTTTCCCCGCTGGCACCTTTGCTGCGGCAGCAAAAGCTGGACGTTTGTCTTTTTACCACCGGAAGGCGCCGAAAGTGAAAAAAGGCGCTTTTGAGGATAGAGTCCGCAGGAAAGCAGAGAGGGCCAAATTGTCTGTGGCATTTGAAAGGGTTCCAGGAGGCAGTGAGAACCAGCATTACTTTTCCCCGCTGGCACCTTTGCTGTGGCAGCAAAAGCTGGACGTTTGTCTCTTTTGCTCCGGAGGCTGCCGAAAGCGAAAACAGGTGCTTTTGAGGATGGAGTCCGCAGGAAAGCAGAGAGGGCCAAATTGTCTGGGGCATTTGAAAGGGTTCCAGGAGGCAGTGAGAACCAGCATTACTTTTCCCCGCTGGCACCTTTGCTGTGGCAGCAAAAGCTGGACGTTTGTCTTTTTTGCTCCGGAGGGCGCCGAAAGCGAAAACAGGTGCTTTTGAGGATGGAGTCCGCAGGAAAGCAGAGAGGGCCAAATTGTCTGTGGCATTTGAAAGGGTTCCAGGAGGCAGTGAGAACCAGCATTACTTTTCCCCGCTGGCACCTTTGCTGTGGCAGCAAAAGCTGGACGTTTGTCTTTTTTGCTCCGGAGGCTGCCGAAATCGAAAACAGCTGCTTTTGAGGATGGAGTCCGCAGCAAAGCAGAGAGGGCCAAATTGTCTGTGGCATTTGAAAGGGTTCCAGGAGGCAGTGAGAACCAGCATTACTTTTCCCCGCTGGCACCTTTGCTGTGGCAGCAAAAGCTGGACGTTTGTCTTTTTTGCTCCGGAGGCTGCCGAAAGCGAAAACAGCTGCTTTTGAGGATGGAGTCCGCAGGAAAGCAGAGAGGGCCAAATTGTCTGTGGCATTTGAAAGGGTTCCAGGAGGCAGTGAGAACCAGCATTACTTTTCCCCGCTGGCACCTTTGTTGTGGCAGCAAAAGCTGGACGTTTGTCTTTTTTGCTCCGGAGGCTGCCGAAAGCGAAAACAGCTGCTTTTGAGGATGGAGTCCGCAGGAAAGCAGAGAGGGCCAAATTGTCTGTGGCATTTGAAAGGGTTCCAGGAGGCAGTGAGAACCAGCATTACTTTTCCCCGCTGGCACCTTTGCTGTGGCAGCAAAAGCTGGACGTTTGTCTTTTTTGCTCCGGAGGCTGCCCAAAGCGAAAACAGCTGCTTTTGAGGATGGAGTCCGCAGCAAAGCAGAGAGGGCCAAATTGTCTGTGGTATTTGAAAGGGTTCCAGGAGGCAGTGAGAACCAGCATTACTTTTCCCCGCTGGCACCTTTGCTGTGGCAGCAAAAGCTGGACGTTTGTCTTTTTTGCTCCGGAGGCTGCCGAAAGCGAAAACAGCTGCTTTTGAGGATGGAGTCCGCAGGAAAGCAGAGAGGGCCAAATTGTCTGTGGCATTTGAAAGGGTTCCAGGAGGCAGTGAGAACCAGCATTACTTTTCCCCGCTGGCACCTTTGCTGTGGCAGCAAAAGCTGGACGTTTGTCTTTTTACCACCGGAGGGCGCCGAAAGCGAAAATAGGTTCTTTTGAGGATGGAGTCCGAAGGAAAGCAGAGAGGGCCAAATTGTCTGTGGCATTTGAAAGGGTTCCAGGAGGCAGTGAGAACCAGCATTACTTTTCCCCGCTGGCACCTTTGCTGTGGCAGCAAAAGCTGGACGTTTGTCTTTTTTGCTCCGGAGGTTGCCGAAAGCGAAAATAGGTTCTTTTGAGGATGGAGTCCGAAGGAAAGCAGAGAGGGCCAAATTGTCTGTGGCATTTGAAAGGGTTCCAGGAGGCAGTGAGAACCAGCATTACTTTTCCCCGCTGGTACCTTTGCTGTGGCAGCAAAAGCTGGACGTTTGTCTTTTTTGCTCCGGAGGGCGCCGAAAGCGAAAATAGGTTCTTTTGAGGATGGAGTCCGCAGGAAAGCAGAGAGGGCCAAATTGTCTGTGGCATTTGAAAGGGTTCCAGGAGGCAGTGAGAACCAGCATAACTTTTCCCCGCTGGCACCTTTGCTGTGGCAGCAAAAGCTGGACGTTTGTCTTTTTTGCTCGGGAGGGCGCCGAAAGCGAAAATAGGTTCTTTTGAGGATGGAGTCCGAAGGAAAGCAGAGAGGGCCAAATTGTCTGTGGCATTTGAAAGGGTTCCAGGAGGCAGTGAGAACCAGCATTACTTTTCCCCGCTGGCACCTTTGCTGTGGCAGCAAAAGCTGGACGTTTGTCTTTTTTGCTCCGGAGGCTGCCGAAAGCGAAAACAGCTGCTTTTGAGGATGGAGTCCGCAGGAAAGCAGAGAGGGCCAAATTGTCTGTGGCATTTGAAAGGGTTCCAGGAGGCAGTGAGAACCAGCATTACTTTTCCCCGCTGGCACCTTTGTTGTGGCAGCAAAAGCTGGACGTTTGTCTTTTTTGCTCCGGAGGCTGCCGAAAGCGAAAACAGCTGCTTTTGAGGATGGAGTCCGCAGGAAAGCAGAGAGGGCCAAATTGTCTGTGGCATTTGAAGAGGTTCCAGGAGGCAGTGAGAACCAGCATTACTTTTCCCCGCTGGCACCTTTGCTGTGGCAGCAAAAGCTGGACGTTTGTCTTTTTTGCTCCGGAGGGCGCCGAAAGCAAAAATAGGTTCTTTTGAGGATGGAGTCCGCAGGAAAGCAGAGAGGGCCAAATTGTCTGTGGCATTTGAAAGGGTTCCAGGAGGCAGTGAGAACCAGCATTACTTTTCCCCGCTGGCACCTTTGCTGTGGCAGCAAAAGCTGGACGTTTGTCTTTTTTGCTCCGGAGGCTGCCGAAAGCGAAAACAGCTGCTTTTGAGGATGGAGTCCGCAGGAAAGCAGAGAGGGCCAAATTGTCTGTGGCATTTGAAAGGGTTCCAGGAGGCAGTGAGAACCAGCATTACTTTTCCCCGCTGGCACCTTTGCTGTGGCAGCAAAAGCTGGACGTTTGTCTTTTTTGCTCCGGAGGCTGCCGAAAGCGAAAACAGGTGCTTTTGAGGATGGAGTCCGAAGGAAAGCAGAGAGGGCCAAATTGTCTGGGGCATTTGAAAGGGTTCCAGGAGGCAGTGAGAACCAGCATTACTTTTCCCCGCTGGCACCTTTGCTGTGGCAGCAAAAGCTGGACGTTTGTCTTTTTTGCTCCGGAGGCTGCCAAAAGCGAAAACAGGTGCTTTTGAGGATGGAGTCCACAGGAAAGCAGAGAGGGCCAAATTGTCTGTGGCATTTGAAAGGGTTCCAGGAGGCAGTGAGAACCAGCATTACTTTTCCCCGCTGGCACCTTTGCTGTGGCAGCAAAAGCTGGACGTTTGTCTTTTTTGCTCCGGAGGCTGCCGAAAGCGAAAACAGGTGCTTTTGAGGATGGAGTCCGCAGGAAAGCAGAGAGGGCCAAATTGTCTGTGGCATTTGAAGAGGTTCCAGGAGGCAGTGAGAACCAGCATTACTTTTCCCCGCTGGTACCTTTGCTGTGGCAGCAAAAGCTGGACGTTTGTCTTTTTTGCTCCGGAGGGCGCCGAAAGCAAAAATAGGTTCTTTTGAGGATGGAGTCCGCAGGAAAGCAGAGAGGGCCAAATTGTCTGTGGCATTTGAAAGGGTTCCAGGAGGCAGTGAGAACCAGCATTACTTTTCCCCGCTGGCACCTTTGCTGTGGCAGCAAAAGCTGGACGTTTGTCTTTTTTGCTCCGGAGGCTGCCGAAAGCGAAAACAGGTGCTTTTGAGGATGGAGTCCGCAGGAAAGCAGAGAGGGCCAAATTGTCTGTGGCATTTGAAAGGGTTCCAGGAGGCAGTGAGAACCAGCATTACTTTTCCCCGCTGGCACCTTTGCTGTGGCAGCAAAAGCTGGACGTTTGTCTTTTTTGCTCCGGAGGCTGCCGAAAGCGAAAACAGGTGCTTTTGAGGATGGAGTCCGCAGGAAAGCAGAGAGGGCCAAATTGTCTGGGGCATTTGAAAGGGTTCCAGGAGGCAGTGAGAACCAGCATTACTTTTCCCCGCTGGTACCTTTGCTGTGGCAGCAAAAGCTGGACGTTTGTCTTTTTTGCTCTGGAGGGCGCCGAAAGCGAAATTAGGTTCTTTTGAGGATGGAGTCCGCAGGAAAGCAGAGAGGGCCAAATTGTCTGTGGCATTTGAAAGGGTTCCAGGAGGCAGTGAGAACCAGCATTACTTTTCCCCGCTGGCACCTTTGCTGTGGCAGCAAAAGCTGGACGTTTGTCTTTTTTGCTCCGGAGGCTGCCGAAAGCGAAAACAGCTGCTTTTGAGGATGGAGTCCGCAGGAAAGCAGAGAGGGCCAAATTGTCTGTGGCATTTGAAGAGGTTCCAGGAGGCAGTGAGAACCAGCATTACTTTTCCCCGCTGGCACCTTTGCTGTGGCAGCAAAAGCTGGACGTTTGTCTTTTTTGCTCCGGAGGGCGCCGAAAGCGAAAACAGCTGCTTTTGAGGATGGAGTCCGCAGGAAAGCAGAGAGGGCCAAATTGTCTGTGGCATTTGAAAGGGTTCCAGGAGGCAGTGAGAACCAGCATTACTTTTCCCCGCTGGCACCTTTGCTGTGGCAGCAAAAGCTGGACGTTTGTCTTTTTTGCTCCGGAGGCTGCCGAAAGCGAAAACAGGTGCTTTTGAGGATGGAGTCCGCAGCAAAGCAGAGAGGGCCAAATTGTCTGTGGCATTTGAAAGGGTTCCAGGAGGCAGTGAGAACCAGCATTACTTTTCCCCGCTGGCACCTTTGCTGTGGCAGCAAAAGCTGGACGTTTGTCTTTTTTGCTCCGGAGGGCGCCGAAAGCGAAAATAGGTTCTTTTGAGGATGGAGTCCGAAGGAAAGCAGAGAGGGCCAAATTGTCTGTGGCATTTGAAAGGGTTCCAGGAGGCAGTGAGAACCAGCATTACTTTTCCCCGCTGGCACCTTTGCTGTGGCAGCAAAAGCTGGACGTTTGTCTTTTTTGCTCCGGAGGCTGCCGAAAGCGAAAACAGCTGCTTTTGAGGATGGAGTCCACAGGAAAGCAGAGAGGGCCAAATTGTCTGTGGCATTTGAAAGGGTTCCAGGAGGCAGTGAGAACCAGCATTACTTTTCCCCGCTGGCACCTTTGCTGTGGCAGCAAAAGCTGGACGTTTGTCTTTTTTGCTCCGGAGGCTGCCGAAAGCGAAAACAGCTGCTTTTGAGGATGGAGTCCGCAGGAAAGCAGAGAGGGCCAAATTGTCTGTGGCATTTGAAAGGGTTCCAGGAAACAGTGAGAACCAGCATTACTTTTCCCCGCTGGCACCTTTGCTGCGGCAGCAAAAGCTGGACGTTTGTCTTTTTACCACCGGAAGGCGCCGAAAGTGAAAAAAGGCGCTTTTGAGGATAGAGTCCGCAGGAAAGCAGAGAGGGCCAAATTGTCTGTGGCATTTGAAAGGGTTCCAGGAGGCAGTGAGAACCAGCATTACTTTTCCCCGCTGGCACCTTTGCTGTGGCAGCAAAAGCTGGACGTTTGTCTCTTTTGCTCCGGAGGCTGCCGAAAGCGAAAACAGGTGCTTTTGAGGATGGAGTCCGCAGGAAAGCAGAGAGGGCCAAATTGTCTGGGGCATTTGAAAGGGTTCCAGGAGGCAGTGAGAACCAGCATTACTTTTCCCCGCTGGCACCTTTGCTGTGGCAGCAAAAGCTGGACGTTTGTCTTTTTTGCTCCGGAGGGCGCCGAAAGCGAAAACAGGTGCTTTTGAGGATGGAGTCCGCAGGAAAGCAGAGAGGGCCAAATTGTCTGTGGCATTTGAAAGGGTTCCAGGAGTCAGTGAGAACCAGCATTACTTTTCCCCGCTGGCACCTTTGCTGTGGCAGCAAAAGCTGGACGTTTGTCTTTTTTGCTCCGGAGGCTGCCGAAATCGAAAACAGGTGCTTTTGAGGATGGAGTCCGCAGCAAAGCAGAGAGGGCCAAATTGTCTGTGGCATTTGAAAGGGTTCCAGGAGGCAGTGAGAACCAGCATTACTTTTCCCCGCTGGCACCTTTGCTGTGGCAGCAAAAGCTGGACGTTTGTCTTTTTTGCTCCGGAGGCTGCCGAAAGCGAAAACAGCTGCTTTTGAGGATGGAGTCCGCAGGAAAGCAGAGAGGGCCAAATTGTCTGTGGCATTTGAAAGGGTTCCAGGAGGCAGTGAGAACCAGCATTACTTTTCCCCGCTGGCACCTTTGTTGTGGCAGCAAAAGCTGGACGTTTGTCTTTTTTGCTCCGGAGGCTGCCGAAAGCGAAAACAGGTGCTTTTGAGGATGGAGTCCGCAGGAAAGCAGAGAGGGCCAAATTGTCTGTGGCATTTGAAAGGGTTCCAGGAGGCAGTGAGAACCAGCATTACTTTTCCCCGCTGGCACCTTTGCTGTGGCAGCAAAAGCTGGACGTTTGTCTTTTTTGCTCCGGAGGGCGCCGAAAGCGAAAACAGGTGCTTTTGAGGATGGAGTCCGCAGCAAAGCAGAGAGGGCCAAATTGTCTGTGGTATTTGAAAGGGTTCCAGGAGGCAGTGAGAACCAGCATTACTTTTCCCCGCTGGCACCTTTGCTGTGGCAGCAAAAGCTGGACGTTTGTCTTTTTTGCTCCGGAGGCTGCCGAAATCGAAAACAGGTGCTTTTGAGGATGGAGTCCGCAGCAAAGCAGAGAGGGCCAAATTGTCTGTGGCATTTGAAAGGGTTCCAGGAGGCAGTGAGAACCAGCATTACTTTTCCCCGCTGGCACCTTTGCTGTGGCAGCAAAAGCTGGACGTTTGTCTTTTTTGCTCCGGAGGCTGCCGAAAGCGAAAACAGCTGCTTTTGAGGATGGAGTCCGCAGGAAAGCAGAGAGGGCCAAATTGTCTGTGGCATTTGAAAGGGTTCCAGGAGGCAGTGAGAACCAGCATTACTTTTCCCCGCTGGCACCTTTGTTGTGGCAGCAAAAGCTGGACGTTTGTCTTTTTTGCTCCGGAGGCTGCCGAAAGCGAAAACAGCTGCTTTTGAGGATGGAGTCCGCAGGAAAGCAGAGAGGGCCAAATTGTCTGTGGCATTTGAAAGGGTTCCAGGAGGCAGTGAGAACCAGCATTACTTTTCCCCGCTGGCACCTTTGCTGTGGCAGCAAAAGCTGGACGTTTGTCTTTTTTGCTCCGGAGGCTGCCGAAAGCGAAAACAGCTGCTTTTGAGGATGGAGTCCGCAGGAAAGCAGAGAGGGCCAAATTGTCTGTGGCATTTGAAAGGGTTCCAGGAGGCAGTGAGAACCAGCATTACTTTTCCCCGCTGGCACCTTTGCTGTGGCAGCAAAAGCTGGACGTTTGTCTTTTTACCACCGGAGGGCGCCGAAAGCGAAAATAGGTTCTTTTGAGGATGGAGTCCGAAGGAAAGCAGAGAGGGCCAAATTGTCTGTGGCATTTGAAAGGGTTCCAGGAGGCAGTGAGAACCAGCATTACTTTTCCCCGCTGGCACCTTTGCTGTGGCAGCAAAAGCTGGACGTTTGTCTTTTTTGCTCCGGAGGTTGCCGAAAGCGAAAATAGGTTCTTTTGAGGATGGAGTCCGAAGGAAAGCAGAGAGGGCCAAATTGTCTGTGGCATTTGAAAGGGTTCCAGGAGGCAGTGAGAACCAGCATTACTTTTCCCCGCTGGTACCTTTGCTGTGGCAGCAAAAGCTGGACGTTTGTCTTTTTTGCTCCGGAGGGCGCCGAAAGCGAAAATAGGTTCTTTTGAGGATGGAGTCCGCAGGAAAGCAGAGAGGGCCAAATTGTCTGTGGCATTTGAAAGGGTTCCAGGAGGCAGTGAGAACCAGCATAACTTTTCCCCGCTGGCACCTTTGCTGTGGCAGCAAAAGCTGGACGTTTGTCTTTTTTGCTCGGGAGGGCGCCGAAAGCGAAAATAGGTTCTTTTGAGGATGGAGTCCGAAGGAAAGCAGAGAGGGCCAAATTGTCTGTGGCATTTGAAAGGGTTCCAGGAGGCAGTGAGAACCAGCATTACTTTTCCCCGCTGGCACCTTTGCTGTGGCAGCAAAAGCTGGACGTTTGTCTTTTTTGCTCCGGAGGCTGCCGAAAGCGAAAACAGCTGCTTTTGAGGATGGAGTCCGCAGGAAAGCAGAGAGGGCCAAATTGTCTGTGGCATTTGAAAGGGTTCCAGGAGGCAGTGAGAACCAGCATTACTTTTCCCCGCTGGCACCTTTGCTGTGGCAGCAAAAGCTGGACGTTTGTCTTTTTTGCTCCGGAGGCTGCCGAAAGCGAAAACAGGTGCTTTTGAGGATGGAGTCCGCAGGAAAGCAGAGAGGGCCAAATTGTCTGGGGCATTTGAAAGGGTTCCAGGAGGCAGTGAGAACCAGCATTACTTTTCCCCGCTGGCACCTTTGCTGTGGCAGCAAAAGCTGGACGTTTGTCTTTTTTGCTCCGGAGGCTGCCAAAAGCGAAAACAGGTGCTTTTGAGGATGGAGTCCACAGGAAAGCAGAGAGGGCCAAATTGTCTGTGGCATTTGAAAGGGTTCCAGGAGGCAGTGAGAACCAGCATTACTTTTCCCCGCTGGCACCTTTGCTGTGGCAGCAAAAGCTGGACGTTTGTCTTTTTTGCTCCGGAGGCTGCCGAAAGCGAAAACAGGTGCTTTTGAGGATGGAGTCCGCAGGAAAGCAGAGAGGGCCAAAATGTCTGTGGCATTTGAAGAGGTTCCAGGAGGCAGTGAGAACCAGCATTACTTTTCCCCGCTGGTACCTTTGCTGTGGCAGCAAAAGCTGGACGTTTGTCTTTTTTGCTCCGGAGGGCGCCGAAAGCAAAAATAGGTTCTTTTGAGGATGGAGTCTGCAGGAAAGCAGAGAGGGCCAAATTGTCTGTGGCATTTGAAAGGGTTCCAGGAGGCAGTGAGAACCAGCATTACTTTTCCCCGCTGGCACCTTTGCTGTGGCAGCAAAAGCTGGACGTTTGTCTTTTTTGCTCCGGAGGCTGCCAAAAGCGAAAATAGGTTCTTTTGAGGATGGAGTCCGCAGGAAAGCAGAGAGGGCCAAATTGTCTGTGGCATTTGAAAGGGTTCCAGGAGGCAGAGAGAACGAGCATTACTTTTCCCCGCTGGCACCTTTGCTGTGGCAGCAAAAGCTGGACGTTTGTCTTTTTTGCTCCGGAGGCTGCCCAAAGCGAAAACAGGTGCTTTTGATGATGGAGTCCGCAGGAAAGCAGAGAGGGCCAAATTGTCTTTGGCATTTAAAGAGGTTCCAGGAGGCAGTGAGGACCAGCATTACTTTTCCCCGCTGGCACCTTTGCTGCGGCAGCAAAAGCTGGACGTTTGTCTTTTTACCACCGGAAGGCGCCGAAAGTGAAAAAAGGCGCTTTTGAGGATAGAGTCCGCAGGAAAGCAGAGAGGGCCAAATTGTCTGTGGCATTTGAAAGGGTTCCAGGAGGCAGTGAGAACCAGCATTACTTTTCCCCGCTGGCACCTTTGCTGTGGCAGCAAAAGCTGGACGTTTGTCTTTTTTGCTCCGGAGGCTGCCGAAAGCGAAAACAGCTGCTTTTGAGGATGGAGTCCGCAGGAAAGCAGAGAGGGCCAAATTGTCTGTGGCATTTGAAGAGGTTCCAGGAGGCAGTGAGAACCAGCATTACTTTTCCCCGCTGGCACCTTTGCTGTGGTAGCAAAAGCTGGACGTTTCTCTTTTTTGCTCCGGAGGGCGCCGAAAGCGAAAACAGCTGCTTTTGAGGATGGAGTCCGCAGGAAAGCAGAGAGGGCCAAATTGTCTGTGGCATTTGAAAGGGTTCCAGGAGGCAGTGAGAACCAGCATTACTTTTCCCCGCTGGCACCTTTGCTGTGGCAGCAAAAGCTGGACGTTTGTCTTTTTTGCTCCGGAGGCTGCCGAAAGCGAAAACAGCTGCTTTTGAGGATGGAGTCCGCAGCAAAGCAGAGAGGGCCAAATTGTCTGTGGTATTTGAAAGGGTTCCAGGAGGCAGTGAGAACCAGCATTACTTTTCCCCGCTGGCACCTTTGCTGTGGCAGCAAAAGCTGGACGTTTGTCTTTTTTGCTCCGGAGGCTGCCGAAAGCGAAAACAGGTGCTTTTGAGGATGGAGTCCGCAGGAAAGCAGAGAGGGCCAAATTGTCTGTGGCATTTGAAGAGGTTCCAGGAGGCAGTGAGAACCAGCATTACTTTTCCCCGCTGGCACCTTTGCTGTGGCAGCAAAAGCTGGACGTTTGTCTTTTTTGCTCCGGAGGGCGCCGAAAGCGAAAATAGGTTCTTTTGAGGATGGAGTCCGCAGGAAAGCAGAGAGGGCCAAATTGTCTGTGGCATTTGAAAGGGTTCCAGGAGGCAGTGAGAACCAGCATTACTTTTCCCCGCTGGCACCTTTGCTGTGGCAGCAAAAGCTGGACGTTTGTCTTTTTTGCTCCGGAGGCTGCCGAAAGCGAAAACAGGTGCTTTTGAGGATGGAGTCCGCAGGAAAGCAGAGAGGGCCAAATTGTCTGTGGCATTTGAAAGGGTTCCAGGAGGCAGTGAGAACCAGCATTACTTTTCCCCGCTGGCACCTTTGCTGTGGCAGCAAAAGCTGGACGTTTGTCTTTTTTGCTCCGGAGGGCGCCGAAAGCGAAAATAGGTTCTTTTGAGGATGGAGTCCGAAGGAAAGCAGAGAGGGCCAAATTGTCTGTGGCATTTGAAAGGGTTCCAGGAGGCAGTGAGAACCAGCATTACTTTTCCCCGCTGGCACCTTTGCTGTGGCAGCAAAAGCTGGACGTTTGTCTTTTTTGCTCCGGAGGCTGCCGAAAGCGAAAACAGGTGCTTTTGAGGATGGAGTCCACAGGAAAGCAGAGAGGGCCAAATTGTCTGTGGCATTTGAAAGGGTTCCAGGAGGCAGTGAGAACCAGCATTACTTTTCCCCGCTGGCACCTTTGCTGTGGCAGCAAAAGCTGGACGTTTGTCTTTTTTGCTCCGGAGGCTGCCGAAAGCGAAAACAGCTGCTTTTGAGGATGGAGTCCGCAGGAAAGCAGAGAGGGCCAAATTGTCTGTGGCATTTGAAAGGGTTCCAGGAGGCAGTGAGAACCAGCATTACTTTTCCCCGCTGGCACCTTTGCTGCGGCAGCAAAAGCTGGACGTTTGTCTTTTTACCACCGGAAGGCGCCGAAAGTGAAAAAAGGCGCTTTTGAGGATAGAGTCCGCAGGAAAGCAGAGAGGGCCAAATTGTCTGTGGCATTTGAAAGGGTTCCAGGAGGCAGTGAGAACCAGCATTACTTTTCCCCGCTGGCACCTTTGCTGTGGCAGCAAAAGCTGGACGTTTGTCTCTTTTGCTCCGGAGGCTGCCGAAAGCGAAAACAGGTGCTTTTGAGGATGGAGTCCGCAGGAAAGCAGAGAGGGCCAAATTGTCTGTGGCATTTGAAGAGGTTCCAGGAGGCAGTGAGAACCAGCATTACTTTTCCCCGCTGGCACCTTTGCTGTGGCAGCAAAAGCTGGACGTTTGTCTTTTTTGCTCCGGAGGGCGCCGAAAGCGAAAACAGGTGCTTTTGAGGATGGAGTCCGCAGGAAAGCAGAGAGGGCCAAATTGTCTGTGGCATTTGAAAGGGTTCCAGGAGGCAGTGAGAACCAGCATTACTTTTCCCCGCTGGCACCTTTGCTGTGGCAGCAAAAGCTGGACGTTTGTCTTTTTTGCTCCGGAGGCTGCCGAAATCGAAAACAGCTGCTTTTGAGGATGGAGTCCGCAGCAAAGCAGAGAGGGCCAAATTGTCTGTGGCATTTGAAAGGGTTCCAGGAGGCAGTGAGAACCAGCATTACTTTTCCCCGCTGGCACCTTTGCTGTGGCAGCAAAAGCTGGACGTTTGTCTTTTTACCACCGGAAGGCGCCGAAAGTGAAAAAAGGCGCTTTTGAGGATAGAGTCCGCAGGAAAGCAGAGAGGGCCAAATTGTCTGTGGCATTTGAAAGGGTTCCAGGAGGCAGTGAGAACCAGCATTACTTTTCCCCGCTGGCACCTTTGCTGTGGCAGCAAAAGCTGGACGTTTGTCTCTTTTGCTCCGGAGGCTGCCGAAAGCGAAAACAGGTGCTTTTGAGGATGGAGTCCGCAGGAAAGCAGAGAGGGCCAAATTGTCTGTGGCATTTGAAAGGGTTCCAGGAGGCAGTGAGAACCAGCATTACTTTTCCCCGCTGGCACCTTTGCTGTGGCAGCAAAAGCTGGACGTTTGTCTTTTTTGCTCCGGAGGGCGCCGAAAGCGAAAACAGGTGCTTTTGAGGATGGAGTCCGCAGGAAAGCAGAGAGGGCCAAATTGTCTGTGGCATTTGAAAGGGTTCCAGGAGGCAGTGAGAACCAGCATTACTTTTCCCCGCTGGCACCTTTGCTGTGGCAGCAAAAGCTGGACGTTTGTCTTTTTTGCTCCGGAGGCTGCCGAAATCGAAAACAGCTGCTTTTGAGGATGGATTCCGCAGCAAAGCAGAGAGGGCCAAATTGTCTGTGGCATTTGAAAGGGTTCCAGGAGGCAGTGAGAACCAGCATTACTTTTCCCCGCTGGCACCTTTGCTGTGGCAGCAAAAGCTGGACGTTTGTCTTTTTTGCTCCGGAGGCTGCCGAAAGCGAAAACAGCTGCTTTTGAGGATGGAGTCCGCAGGAAAGCAGAGAGGGCCAAATTGTCTGTGGCATTTGAAAGGGTTCCAGGAGGCAGTGAGAACCAGCATTACTTTTCCCCGCTGGCACCTTTGCTGTGGCAGCAAAAGCTGGACGTTTGTCTTTTTTGCTCCGGAGGCTGCCGAAAGCGAAAACAGGTGCTTTTGAGGATGGAGTCCGCAGGAAAGCAGAGAGGGCCAAATTGTCTGGGGCATTTGAAAGGGTTCCAGGAGGCAGTGAGAACCAGCATTACTTTTCCCCTCTGGCACCTTTGCTGTGGCATCAAAAGCTGGACGTTTGTCTTTTTTGCTCCGGAGGGCGCCGAAAGCGAAAACAGGTGCTTTTGAGGATGGAGTCCGCAGGAAAGCAGAGAGGGCCAAATTGTCTGGGGCATTTGAAAGGGTTCCAGGAGGCAGTGAGAACCAGCATTACTTTTCCCCGCTGGTACCTTTGCTGTGGCAGCAAAAGCTGGACGTTTGTCTTTTTTGCTCCGGAGGGCGCCGAAAGCGAAATTAGGTTCTTTTGAGGATGGAGTCCGCAGGAAAGCAGAGAGGGCCAAATTGTCTGTGGCATTTGAAAGGGTTCCAGGAGGCAGTGAGAACCAGCATTACTTTTCCCCGCTGGCACCTTTGCTGTGGCAGCAAAAGCTGGACGTTTGTCTTTTTTGCTCCGGAGGCTGCCGAAAGCGAAAACAGCTGCTTTTGAGGATGGAGTCCGCAGGAAAGCAGAGAGGACCAAATTGTCTGTGGCATTTGAAGAGGTTCCAGGAGGCAGTGAGAACCAGCATTACTTTTCCCCGCTGGCACCTTTGCTGTGGCAGCAAAATCTGGACGTTTGTCTTTTTTGCTCCGGAGGCTGCCGAAAGCGAAAACAGCTGCTTTTGAGGATGGAGTCCGCAGCAAAGCAGAGAGGGCCAAATTGTCTGTGGTATTTGAAAGGGTTCCAGGAGGCAGTGAGAACCAGCATTACTTTTCCCCGCTGGCACCTTTGCTGTGGCAGCAAAAGCTGGACGTTTGTCTTTTTTGCTCCGGAGGCTGCCGAAAGCGAAAACAGCTGCTTTTGAGGATGGAGTCCGCAGGAAAGCAGAGAGGGCCAAATTGTCTGTGGCATTTGAAGAGGTTCCAGGAGGCAGTGAGAACCAGCATTACTTTTCCCCGCTGGCACCTTTGCTGTGGCAGCAAAAGCTGGACGTTTGTCTTTTTTGCTCCGGAGGGCGCCGAAAGCGAAAATAGGTTCTTTTGAGGATGGAGTCCGCAGGAAAGCAGAGAGGGCCAAATTGTCTGTGGCATTTGAAAGGGTTCCAGGAGGCAGTGAGAACCAGCATTACTTTTCCCCGCTGGCACCTTTGCTGTGGCAGCAAAAGCTGGACGTTTGTCTTTTTTGCTCCGGAGGCTGCCGAAAGCGAAAACAGGTGCTTTTGAGGATGGAGTCCGCAGGAAAGCAGAGAGGGCCAAATTGTCTGTGGCATTTGAAAGGGTTCCAGGAGGCAGTGAGAACCAGCATTACTTTTCCCCGCTGGCACCTTTGCTGTGGCAGCAAAAGCTGGACGTTTGTCTTTTTTGCTCCGGAGGGCGCCGAAAGCGAAAATAGGTTCTTTTGAGGATGGAGTCCGAAGGAAAGCAGAGAGGGCCAAATTGTCTGTGGCATTTGAAAGGGTTCCAGGAGGCAGTGAGAACCAGCATTACTTTTCCCCGCTGGCACCTTTGCTGTGGCAGCAAAAGCTGGACGTTTGTCTCTTTTGCTCCGGAGGCTGCCGAAAGCGAAAACAGGTGCTTTTGAGGATGGAGTCCGCAGGAAAGCAGAGAGGGCCAAATTGTCTGTGGCATTTGAAAGGGTTCCAGGAGGCAGTGAGAACCAGCATTACTTTTCCCCGCTGGCACCTTTGCTGTGGCAGCAAAAGCTGGACGTTTGTCTTTTTTGCTCCGGAGGCTGCCGAAATCGAAAACAGCTGCTTTTGAGGTTGGAGTCCGCAGCAAAGCAGAGAGGGCCAAATTGTCTGTGGCATTTGAAAGGGTTCCAGGAGGCAGTGAGAACCAGCATTACTTTTCTCCGCTGGCACCTTTGCTGTGGCAGCAAAAGCTGGACGTTTGTCTTTTTTGCTCCGGAGGCTGCCGAAAGCGAAAACAGCTGCTTTTGAGGATGGAGTCCGCAGGAAAGCAGAGAGGGCCAAATTGTCTGTGGCATTTGAAAGGGTTCCAGGAGGCAGTGAGAACCAGCATTACTTTTCCCCGCTGGCACCTTTGTTGTGGCAGCAAAAGCTGGACGTTTGTCTTTTTTGCTCCGGAGGCTGCCGAAAGCGAAAACAGCTGCTTTTGAGGATGGAGTCCGCAGGAAAGCAGAGAGGGCCAAATTGTCTGTGGCATTTGAAAGGGTTCCAGGAGGCAGTGAGAACCAGCATTACTTTTCCCCGCTGGCACCTTTGCTGTGGCAGCAAAAGCTGGACGTTTGTCTTTTTTGCTCCGGAGGCTGCCGAAAGCGAAAACAGCTGCTTTTGAGGATGGAGTCCGCAGCAAAGCAGAGAGGGCCAAATTGTCTGTGGTATTTGAAAGGGTTCCAGGAGGCAGTGAGAACCAGCATTACTTTTCCCCGCTGGCACCTTTGCTGTGGCAGCAAAAGCTGGACGTTTGTCTTTTTTGCTCCGGAGGCTGCCGAAAGCGAAAACAGCTGCTTTTGAGGATGGAGTCCGCAGGAAAGCAGAGAGGGCCAAATTGTCTGTGGCATTTGAAAGGGTTCCAGGAGGCAGTGAGAACCAGCATTACTTTTCTCCGCTGGTACCTTTGTTGTGGCAGCAAAAGCTGGACGTTTGTCTTTTTTGCTCCGGAGGGCGCCGAAAGCGAAAATAGGTTCTTTTGAGGATGGAGTCCGAAGGAAAGCAGAGAGGGCCAAATTGTCTGTGGCATTTGAAAGGGTTCCAGGAGGCAGTGAGAACCAGCATTACTTTTCCCCGCTGGCACCTTTGCTGTGGCAGCAAAAGCTGGACGTTTGTCTTTTTTGCTCCGGAGGCTGCCGAAAGCGAAAACAGGTGCTTTTGAGGATGGAGTCCACAGGAAAGCAGAGAGGGCCAAATTGTCTGTGGCATTTGAAAGGGTTCCAGGAGGCAGTGAGAACCAGCATTACTTTTCCCCGCTGGCACCTTTGCTGTGGCAGCAAAAGCTGGACGTTTGTCTTTTTTGCTCCGGAGGCTGCCGAAAGCGAAAACAGCTGCTTTTGAGGATGGAGTCCGCAGGAAAGCAGAGAGGGCCAAATTGTCTGTGGCATTTGAAGAGGTTCCAGGAGGCAGTGAGAACCAGCATTACTTTTCCCCGCTGGCACCTTTGCTGTGGCAGCAAAAGCTGGACGTTTGTCTTTTTTGCTCCGGAGGCTGCCGAAAGCGAAAACAGCTGCTTTTGAGGATGGAGTCCGCAGCAAAGCAGAGAGGGCCAAATTGTCTGTGGCATTTGAAAGGGTTCCAGGAGGCAGTGAGAACCAGCATTACTTTTCCCCGCTGGCACCTTTGCTGTGGCAGCAAAAGCTGGACGTTTGTCTTTTTTGCTCCGGAGGCTGCCGAAAGCGAAAACAGCTGCTTTTGAGGATGGAGTCCGCAGGAAAGCAGAGAGGGCCAAATTGTCTGTGGCATTTGAAGAGGTTCCAGGAGGCAGTGAGAACCAGCATTACTTTTCCCCGCTGGCACCTTTGCTGTGGCAGCAAAAGCTGGACGTTTGTCTTTTTTGCTCCGGAGGGCGCCGAAAGCGAAAATAGGTTCTTTTGAGGATGGAGTCCGCAGGAAAGCAGAGAGGGCCAAATTGTCTGTGGCATTTGAAAGGGTTCCAGGAGGCAGTGAGAACCAGCATTACTTTTCCCCGCTGGCACCTTTGCTGTGGCAGCAAAAGCTGGACGTTTGTCTTTTTTGCTCCGGAGGCTGCCGAAAGCGAAAACAGGTGCTTTTGAGGATGGAGTCCGCAGGAAAGCAGAGAGGGCCAAATTGTCTGTGGCATTTGAAAGGGTTCCAGGAGGCAGTGAGAACCAGCATTACTTTTCCCCGCTGGCACCTTTGCTGTGGCAGCAAAAGCTGGACGTTTGTCTTTTTTGCTCCGGAGGGCGCCGAAAGCGAAAATAGGTTCTTTTGAGGATGGAGTCCGAAGGAAAGCAGAGAGGGCCAAATTGTCTGTGGCATTTGAAAGGGTTCCAGGAGGCAGTGAGAACCAGCATTACTTTTCCCCGCTGGCACCTTTGCTGTGGCAGCAAAAGCTGGACGTTTGTCTTTTTTGCTCTGGAGGCTGCCGAAAGCGAAAACAGGTGCTTTTGAGGATGGAGTCCACAGGAAAGCAGAGAGGGCCAAATTGTCTGTGGCATTTGAAAGGGTTCCAGGAGGCAGTGAGAACCAGCATTACTTTTCCCCGCTGGCACCTTTGCTGTGGCAGCAAAAGCTGGACGTTTGTCTTTTTTGCTCCGGAGGCTGCCGAAAGCGAAAACAGCTGCTTTTGAGGATGGAGTCCGCAGGAAAGCAGAGAGGGCCAAATTGTCTGTGGCATTTGAAAGGGTTCCAGGAGGCAGTGAGAACCAGCATTACTTTTCCCCGCTGGCACCTTTGCTGCGGCAGCAAAAGCTGGACGTTTGTCTTTTTACCACCGGAAGGCGCCGAAAGTGAAAAAAGGCGCTTTTGAGGATAGAGTCCGCAGGAAAGCAGAGAGGGCCAAATTGTCTGTGGCATTTGAAAGGGTTCCAGGAGGCAGTGAGAACCAGCATTACTTTTCCCCGCTGGCACCTTTGCTGTGGCAGCAAAAGCTGGACGTTTGTCTCTTTTGCTCCGGAGGCTGCCGAAAGCGAAAACAGGTGCTTTTGAGGATGGAGTCCGCAGGAAAGCAGAGAGGGCCAAATTGTCTGTGGCATTTGAAAGGGTTCCAGGAGGCAGTGAGAACCAGCATTACTTTTCCCCGCTGGCACCTTTGCTGTGGCAGCAAAAGCTGGACGTTTGTCTTTTTTGCTCCGGAGGCTGCCGAAATCGAAAACAGCTGCTTTTGAGGATGGAGTCCGCAGCAAAGCAGAGAGGGCCAAATTGTCTGTGGCATTTGAAAGGGTTCCAGGAGGCAGTGAGAACCAGCATTACTTTTCTCCGCTGGCACCTTTGCTGTGGCAGCAAAAGCTGGACGTTTGTCTTTTTTGCTCCGGAGGCTGCCGAAAGCGAAAACAGCTGCTTTTGAGGATGGAGTCCGCAGGAAAGCAGAGAGGGCCAAATTGTCTGTGGCATTTGAAAGGGTTCCAGGAGGCAGTGAGAACCAGCATTACTTTTCCCCGCTGGCACCTTTGTTGTGGCAGCAAAAGCTGGACGTTTGTCTTTTTTGCTCCGGAGGCTGCCGAAAGCGAAAACAGCTGCTTTTGAGGATGGAGTCCGCAGGAAAGCAGAGAGGGCCAAATTGTCTGTGGCATTTGAAAGGGTTCCAGGAGGCAGTGAGAACCAGCATTACTTTTCCCCGCTGGCACCTTTGCTGTGGCAGCAAAAGCTGGACGTTTGTCTTTTTTGCTCCGGAGGCTGCCGAAAGCGAAAACAGCTGCTTTTGAGGATGGAGTCCGCAGCAAAGCAGAGAGGGCCAAATTGTCTGTGGTATTTGAAAGGGTTCCAGGAGGCAGTGAGAACCAGCATTACTTTTCCCCGCTGGCACCTTTGCTGTGGCAGCAAAAGCTGGACGTTTGTCTTTTTTGCTCCGGAGGCTGCCGAAAGCGAAAACAGCTGCTTTTGAGGATGGAGTCCGCAGGAAAGCAGAGAGGGCCAAATTGTCTGTGGCATTTGAAAGGGTTCCAGGAGGCAGTGAGAACCAGCATTACTTTTCTCCGCTGGTACCTTTGTTGTGGCAGCAAAAGCTGGACGTTTGTCTTTTTTGCTCCGGAGGGCGCCGAAAGCGAAAATAGGTTCTTTTGAGGATGGAGTCCGAAGGAAAGCAGAGAGGGCCAAATTGTCTGTGGCATTTGAAAGGGTTCCAGGAGGCAGTGAGAACCAGCATTACTTTTCCCCGCTGGCACCTTTGCTGTGGCAGCAAAAGCTGGACGTTTGTCTTTTTTGCTCCGGAGGCTGCCGAAAGCGAAAACAGGTGCTTTTGAGGATGGAGTCCACAGGAAAGCAGAGAGGGCCAAATTGTCTGTGGCATTTGAAAGGGTTCCAGGAGGCAGTGAGAACCAGCATTACTTTTCCCCGCTGGCACCTTTGCTGTGGCAGCAAAAGCTGGACGTTTGTCTTTTTTGCTCCGGAGGCTGCCGAAAGCGAAAACAGCTGCTTTTGAGGATGGAGTCCGCAGGAAAGCAGAGAGGGCCAAATTGTCTGTGGCATTTGAAGAGGTTCCAGGAGGCAGTGAGAACCAGCATTACTTTTCCCCGCTGGTACCTTTGCTGTGGCAGCAAAAGCTGGACGTTTGTCTTTTTTGCTCCGGAGGGCGCCGAAAGCAAAAATAGGTTCTTTTGAGGATGGAGTCCGCAGGAAAGCAGAGAGGGCCAAATTGTCTGTGGCATTTGAAAGGGTTCCAGGAGGCAGTGAGAACCAGCATTACTTTTCCCCGCTGGCACCTTTGCTGTGGCAGCAAAAGCTGGACGTTTGTCTTTTTTGCTCCGGAGGCTGCCCAAAGCGAAAACAGGTGCTTTTGATGATGGAGTCCGCAGGAAAGCAGAGAGGGCCAAATTGTCTTTGGCATTTAAAGAGGTTCCAGGAGGCAGTGAGAACCAGCATTACTTTTCCCCGCTGGCACCTTTGATGCGGCAGCAAAAGCTGGACGTTTGTCTTTTTACCACCGGAAGGCGCCGAAAGTGAAAAAAGGCGCTTTTGAGGATAGAGTCCGCAGGAAAGCAGAGAGGGCCAAATTGTCTGGGGCATTTGAAAGGGTTCCAGGAGGCAGTGAGAACCAGCATTACTTTTCCCCGCTGGCACCTTTGCTGTGGCAGCAAAAGCTGGACGTTTGTCTTTTTTGCTCCGGAGGCTGCCGAAAGCGAAAACAGCTGCTTTTGAGGATGGAGTCCGCAGGAAAGCAGAGAGGGCCAAATTGTCTGTGGCATTTGAAAGGGTTCCAGGAGGCAGTGAGAACCAGCATTACTTTTCCCCGCTGGCACCTTTGCTGTGGCAGCAAAAGCTGGACGTTTGTCTTTTTTGCTCCGGAGGCTGCCGAAAGCGAAAACAGCTGCTTTTGAGGATGGAGTCCGCAGGAAAGCAGAGAGGGCCAAATTGTCTGTGGCATTTGAAAGGGTTCCAGGAGGCAGTGAGAACCAGCATTACTTTTCCCCGCTGGCACCTTTGCTGTGGCAGCAAAAGCTGGACGTTTGTCTTTTTTGCTCCGGAGGTTGCCGAAACCGAAAAAAGGTGCTTTTGAGGATGGAGTCCGCAGGAAAGCAGAGAGGGCCAAATTGTCTGTGGCATTTGAAAGGGTTCCAGGAGGCAGTGAGAACCAGCATTACTTTTCTCCGCTGGCACCTTTGTTGTGGCAGCAAAAGCTGGACGTTTGTCTTTTTTGCTCCGGAGGGCGCCGAAAGCAAAAATAGGTTCTTTTGAGGATGGAGTCCGCAGGAAAGCAGAGAGGGCCAAATTGTCTGTGGCATTTGAAAGGGTTCCAGGAGGCAGTGAGAACCAGCATTACTTTTCCCCGCTGGCACCTTTGCTGTGGCAGCAAAAGCTGGACGTTTGTCTTTTTTGCTCCGGAGGCTGCCGAAAGCGAAAACAGCTGCTTTTGAGGATGGAGTCCGCAGGAAAGCAGAGAGGGCCAAATTGTCTGTGGCATTTGAAAGGGTTCCAGGAGGCAGTGAGAACCAGCATTACTTTTCCCCGCTGGCACCTTTGCTGTGGCAGCAAAAGCTGGACGTTTGTCTTTTTTGCTCCGGAGGGCGCCGAAATCGAAAATAGGTTCTTTTGAGGATGGAGTCCGAAGGAAAGCAGAGAGGGCCAAATTGTCTGTGGCATTTGAAAGGGTTCCAGGAGGCAGTGAGAACCAGCATTACTTTTCCCCGCTGGCACCTTTGCTGTGGCAGCAAAAGCTGGACGTTTGTCTTTTTTGCTCCGGAGGCTGCCGAAAGCGAAAACAGGTGCTTTTGAGGATGGAGTCCACAGGAAAGCAGAGAGGGCCAAATTGTCTGTGGCATTTGAAAGGGTTCCAGGAGGCAGTGAGAACCAGCATTACTTTTCCCCGCTGGCACCTTTGCTGTGGCAGCAAAAGCTGGACGTTTGTCTTTTTTGCTCCGGAGGCTGCCCAAAGCGAAAACAGGTGCTTTTGATGATGGAGTCCGCAGGAAAGCAGAGAGGGCCAAATTGTCTTTGGCATTTAAAGAGGTTCCAGGAGGCAGTGAGGACCAGCATTACTTTTCCCCGCTGGCAGCTTTGCTGTGGCAGCAAAAGCTGGACGTTTGTCTTTTTACCACCGGAAGGCGCCGAAAGTGAAAAAAGGCGCTTTTGAGGATAGAGTCCGCAGGAAAGCAGAGAGGGCCAAATTGTCTGGGGCATTTGAAAGGGTTCCAGGAGGCAGTGAGAACCAGCATTACTTTTCCCCGCTGGCACCTTTGCTGTGGCAGCAAAAGCTGGACGTTTGTCTTTTTTGCTCCGGAGGCTGCCGAAAGCGAAAACAGCTGCTTTTGAGGATGGAGTCCGCAGGAAAGCAGAGAGGGCCAAATTGTCTGTGGCATTTGAAGAGGTTCCAGGAGGCAGTGAGAACCAGCATTACTTTTCCCCGCTGGTACCTTTGCTGTGTCAGCAAAAGCTGGACGTTTGTCTTTTTTGCTCCGGAGGGCGCCGAAAGCAAAAATAGGTTCTTTTGAGGATGGAGTCCGCAGGAAAGCAGAGAGGGCCAAATTGTCTGTGGCATTTGAAAGGGTTCCAGGAGGCAGTGAGAAACAGCATTACTTTTCCCCGCTGGCACCTTTGCTGTGGCAGCAAAAGCTGGACGTTTGTCTTTTTTGCTCCGGAGGCTGCCGAAAGCGAAAATAGGTTCTTTTGAGGATGGAGTCCGCAGGAAAGCAGAGAGGGCCAAATTGTCTGTGGCATTTGAAAGGGTTCCAGGAGGCAGTGAGAACCAGCATTACTTTTCCCCGCTGGCACCTTTGCTGTGGCAGCAAAAGCTGGACGTTTGTCTTTTTTGCTCCGGAGGCTGCCCAAAGCGAAAACAGGTGCTTTTGATGATGGAGTCCGCAGGAAAGCAGAGAGGGCCAAATTGTCTTTGGCATTTAAAGAGGTTCCAGGAGGCAGTGAGGACCAGCATTACTTTTCCCCGCTGGCACCTTTGATGCGGCAGCAAAAGCTGGACGTTTGTCTTTTTACCACCGGAAGGCGCCGAAAGCGAAAACAGGTGCTTTTGAAAATGGAGTCCGCAGGAAAGCAGAGAGGGCCAAATTGTCTGTGGCATTTGAAGAGGTTCCAGGAGGCAGTGAGAACCAGCATTACTTTTCCCCGCTGGCACCTTTGCTGTGGCAGCAAAAGCTGGACGTTTGTCTTTTTTGCTCCGGAGGTTGCCGAAAGCGAAAACAGGTGCTTTTGAGGATGGAGTCCGCAGCAAAGCAGAGAGGGCCAAATTGTCTGTGGCATTTGAAAGGGTTCCAGGAGGCAGTGAGAACCAGCATTACTTTTCCCCGCTGGCACCTTTGCTGTGGCAGCAAAAGCTGGACGTTTGTCTTTTTTGCTCCGGAGGCTGCCGAAAGCGAAAACAGGTGCTTTTGAGGATGGAGTCCGCAGGAAAGCAGAGAGGGCCAAATTGTCTGTGGCATTTGAAAGGGTTCCAGGAGGCAGTGAGAACCAGCATTACTTTTCCCCGCTGGCACCTTTGCTGTGGCAGCAAAAGCTGGACGTTTGTCTTTTTTGCTCTGGAGGCTACCGAAAGGGAAAACAGCTGCTTTTGAGGATGGAGTCCGCAGGAAAGCAGAGAGGGTCAAATTGTCTGTGGCATTTGAAGAGGTCCCAGGAGGCAGTGAGAACCAGCATTACTTTTCCCCGCTGGCACCTTTGCTGTGGCAGCAAAAGCTGGACGTTTGTCTTTTTTGCTCCGGAGGTTGCCGAAAGCGAAAACAGCTGCTTTTGAGGATGGAGTCCGCAGGAAAGCAGAGAGGGCCAAATTGTCTGGGGCATTTGAAAGGGTTCCAGGAGGCAGTGAGAACCAGCATTACTTTTCCCCGCTGGCACCTTTGCTGTGGCAGCAAAAGCTGGACGTTTGTCTTTTTTGCTCCGGAGGCTGCCGAAAGCGAAAACAGCTGCTTTTGAGGATGGAGTCCGCAGGAAAGCAGAGAGAGCCAAATTGTCTGTGGCATTTGAAAGGGTTCCAGGAGGCAGTGAGAACCAGCATTACTTTTCCCCGCTGGCACCTTTGCTGTGGCAGCAAAAGCTGGACGTTTGTCTTTTTTGCTCCGGAGGGCGCCGAAAGCGAAAATAGGTTCTTTTGAGGATGGAGTCCGCAGGAAAGCAGAGAGGGCCAAATTGTCTGTGGCATTTGAAAGGGTTCCAGGAGGCAGTGAGAACCAGCATTACTTTTCCCCGCTGGCACCTTTGCTGTGGCAGCAAAAGCTGGACGTTTGTCTTTTTTGCTCCGGAGGCTGCCCAAAGCGAAAACAGCTGCTTTTGAGGATGGAGTCCGCAGCAAAGCAGAGAGGGCCAAATTGTCTGTGGCATTTGAAAGGGTTCCAGGAGGCAGTGAGAACCAGCATTACTTTTCCCCGCTGGCACCTTTGCTGTGGCAGCAAAAGCTGGACGTTTTTCTTTTTTGCTCCGGAGGCTGCCCAAAGCGAAAACAGGTGCTTTTGATGATGGAGTCCGCAGGAAAGCAGAGAGGGCCAAATTGTCTTTGGCATTTAAAGAGGTTCCAGGAGGCAGTGAGGACCAGCATTACTTTTCCCCGCTGGCACCTTTGCTGTGGCAGCAAAAGCTGGACGTTTGTCTTTTTACCACCGGAAGGCGCCGAAAGTGAAAAAAGGCGCTTTTGAGGATAGAGTCCGCAGCAAAGCAGAGAGGGCCAAATTGTCTGTGGCATTTGAAAGGGTTCCAGGAGGCAGTGAGAACCAGCATTACTTTTCCCCGCTGGCACCTTTGCTGTGGCAGCAAAAGCTGGACGTTTGTCTTTTTTGCTCCGGAGGCTGCCGAAAGCGAAAACAGGTGCTTTTGAGGATGGAGTCCGCAGGAAAGCAGAGAGGGCCAAATTGTCTGTGGCATTTGAAAGGGTTCCAGGAGGCAGTGAGAACCAGCATTACTTTTCCCCGCTGGCACCTTTGCTGTGGCAGCAAAAGCTGGACGTTTGTCTTTTTTGCTCCGGAGGCTGCCCAAAGCGAAAACAGGTGCTTTTGATGATGGAGTCCGCAGGAAAGCAGAGAGGGCCAAATTGTCTTTGGCATTTAAAGAGGTTCCAGGAGGCAGTGAGAACCAGCATTACTTTTCCCCGCTGGCACCTTTGATGCGGCAGCAAAAGCTGGACGTTTGTCTTTTTTGCTCCGGAGGGCGCCGAAAGTGAAAAAAGGCGCTTTTGAGGATAGAGTCCGCAGGAAAGCAGAGAGGGCCAAATTGTCTGGGGCATTTGAAAGGGTTCCAGGAGGCAGTGAGAACCAGCATTACTTTTCCCCGCTGGCACCTTTGCTGTGGCAGCAAAAGCTGGACGTTTGTCTTTTTTGCTCCGGAGGGCGCCGAAATCGAAAATAGGTTCTTTTGAGGATGGAGTCCGAAGGAAAGCAGAGAGGGCCAAATTGTCTGTGGCATTTGAAAGGGTTCCAGGAGGCAGTGAGAACCAGCATTACTTTTCCCCGCTGGCACCTTTGCTGTGGCAGCAAAAGCTGGACGTTTGTCTTTTTTGCTCCGGAGGCTGCCGAAAGCGAAAACAGCTGCTTTTGAGGATGGAGTCCACAGGAAAGCAGAGAGGGCCAAATTGTCTGTGGCATTTGAAAGGGTTCCAGGAGGCAGTGAGAACCAGCATTACTTTTCCCCGCTGGCACCTTTGCTGTGGCAGCAAAAGCTGGACGTTTGTCTTTTTTGCTCCGGAGGCTGCCCAAAGCGAAAACAGGTGCTTTTGATGATGGAGTCCGCAGGAAAGCAGAGAGGGCCAAATTGTCTTTGGCATTTAAAGAGGTTCCAGGAGGCAGTGAGGACCAGCATTACTTTTCCCCGCTGGCACCTTTGCTGTGGCAGCAAAAGCTGGACGTTTGTCTTTTTACCACCGGAAGGCGCCGAAAGTGAAAAAAGGCGCTTTTGAGGATAGAGTCCGCAGGAAAGCAGAGAGGGCCAAATTGTCTGGGGCATTTGAAAGGGTTCCAGGAGGCAGTGAGAACCAGCATTACTTTTCCCCGCTGGCACCTTTGCTGTGGCAGCAAAAGCTGGACGTTTGTCTTTTTTGCTCCGGAGGCTGCCGAAAGCGAAAACAGGTGCTTTTGAGGATGGAGTCCGCAGGAAAGCAGAGAGGGCCAAATTGTCTGTGGCATTTGAAAGGGTTCCAGGAGGCAGTGAGAACCAGCATTACTTTTCCCCGCTGGCACCTTTGCTGTGGCAGCAAAAGCTGGACGTTTGTCTTTTTTGCTCCGGAGGCTGCCGAAAGCGAAAACAGGTGCTTTTGAGGATGGAGTCCGCAGGAAAGCAGAGAGGGCCAAATTGTCTGTGGCATTTGAAAGGGTTCCAGGAGGCAGTGAGAACCAGCATTACTTTTCCACGCTGGCACCTTTGCTGTGGCAGCAAAAGCTGGACGTTTGTCTTTTTTGCTCCGGAGGCTGCCCAAAGCGAAAACAGCTGCTTTTGAGGATGGAGTCCGCAGGAAAGCAGAGAGGGCCAAATTGTCTGTGGCATTTGAAAGGGTTCCAGGAGGCAGTGAGAACCAGCATTACTTTTCCCCGCTGGCACCTTTGCTGTGGCAGCAAAAGCTGGACGTTTGTCTTTTTTGCTCCGGAGGCTGCCGAAAGCGAAAACAGCTGCTTTTGAGGATGGAGTCCGCAGGAAAGCAGAGAGGGCCAAATTGTCTTTGGCATTTAAAGAGGTTCCAGGAGGCAGTGAGGACCAGCATTACTTTTCCCCGCTGGCACCTTTGATGCGGCAGCAAAAGCTGGACGTTTGTCTTTTTACCACCGGAAGGCGCCGAAAGCGAAAACAGGTGCTTTTGAAAATGGAGTCCGCAGGAAAGCAGAGAGGGCCAAATTGTCTGTGGCATTTGAAGAGGTTCCAGGAGGCAGTGAGAACCAGCATTACTTTTCCCCGCTGGCACCTTTGCTGTGGCAGCAAAAGCTGGACGTTTGTCTTTTTTGCTCCGGAGGTTGCCGAAAGCGAAAACAGGTGCTTTTGAGGATGGAGTCCGCAGCAAAGCAGAGAGGGCCAAATTGTCTGTGGCATTTGAAAGGGTTCCAGGAGGCAGTGAGAACCAGCATTACTTTTCCCCGCTGGCACCTTTGCTGTGGCAGCAAAAGCTGGACGTTTGTCTTTTTTGCTCCGGAGGCTGCCGAAAGCGAAAACAGGTGCTTTTGAGGATGGAGTCCGCAGGAAAGCAGAGAGGGCCAAATTGTCTGTGGCATTTGAAAGGGTTCCAGGAGGCAGTGAGAACCAGCATTACTTTTCCCCGCTGGCACCTTTGCTGTGGCAGCAAAAGCTGGACGTTTGTCTTTTTTGCTCCGGAGGGCGCCGAAAGCGAAAACAGGTGCTTTTGAGGATGGAGTCCGCAGGAAAGCAGAGAGGGCCAAATTGTCTGGGGCATTTGAAAGGGTTCCAGGAGGCAGTGAGAACCAGCATTACTTTTCCCCGCTGGCACCTTTGCTGTGGCAGCAAAAGCTGGACGTTTGTCTTTTTTGCTCCGGAGGCTACCGAAAGGGAGAACAGGTGCTTTTGAGGATGGAGTCCGCAGGAAAGCAGAGAGGGCCAAATTGTCTGTGGCATTTGAAGAGGTCCCAGGAGGCAGTGAGAACCAGCATTACTTTTCCCCGCTGGCACCTTTGCTGTGGCAGCAAAAGCTGGACGTTTGTCTTTTTTGCTCCGGAGGTTGCCGAAAGCGAAAACAGGTGCTTTTGATGATGGAGTCCGCAGGAAAGCAGAGAGGGCCAAATTGTCTGGGGCATTTGAAAGGGTTCCAGGAGGCAGTGAGAACCAGCATTACTTTTCCCCGCTGGCACCTTTGCTGTGGCAGCAAAAGCTGGACGTTTGTCTTTTTTGCTCCGGAGGCTGCCGAAAGCGAAAACAGCTGCTTTTGAGGATGGAGTCCGCAGGAAAGCAGAGAGGGCCAAATTGTCTGTGGCATTTGAAAGGGTTCCAGGAGGCAGTGAGAACCAGCATTACTTTTCCCCGCTGGCACCTTTGCTGTGGCAGCAAAAGCTGGACGTTTGTCTTTTTTGCTCCGGAGGCTGCCGAAAGCGAAAACAGGTGCTTTTGAGGATGGAGTCCGCAGGAAAGCAGAGAGGGCCAAATTGTCTATGGCATTTGAAAGGGTTCCAGGAGGCAGTGAGAACCAGCATTACTTTTCCCCGCTGTCACCTTTGCTGTGGCAGCAAAAGCTGGACGTTTGTCTTTTTTGCTCCGGAGGCTGCCGAAAGCGAAAACAGCTGCTTTTGAGGATGGAGTCCGCAGGAAAGCAGAGAGGGCCAAATTGTCTGTGGCATTTGAAAGGGTTCCAGGAGGCAGTGAGAACCAGCATTACTTTTCCCCGCTGGCACCTTTGTTGTGGCAGCAAAAGCTGGGCGTTTGTCTTTTTTGCTCCGGAGGGCGCTGAAAGCGAAAATAGGTTCTTTTGAGGATGGAGTCCGAAGGAAAGCAGAGAGGGCCAAATTGTCTGTGGCATTTGAAAGGGTTCCAGGAGGCAGTGAGAACCAGCATTACTTTTCCCCGCTGGCACCTTTGTTGTGGCAGCAAAAGCTGGACGTTTGTCTTTTTTGCTCCGGAGGGCGCCGAAAGCGAAAACAGCTGCTTTTGAGGATGGAGTCCGCAGGAAAGCAGAGAGGGCCAAATTGTCTGTGGCATTTGAAAGGGTTCCAGGAGGCAGTGAGAACCAGCATTACTTTTCCCCGCTGGCACCTTTGCTGTGGCAGCAAAAGCTGGACGTTTGTCTTTTTTGCTCCGGAGGCTGCCGAAAGCGAAAACAGGTGCTTTTGAGGATGGAGTCCACAGGAAAGCAGAGAGGGCCAAATTGTCTGTGGCATTTGAAAGGGTTCCAGGAGGCAGTGAGAACCAGCATTACTTTTCCCCGCTGGCACCTTTGCTGTGGCAGCAAAAGCTGGACGTTTGTCTTTTTTGCTCCGGAGGCTGCCCAAAGCGAAAACAGCTGCTTTTAAGGATGGAGTCCGCAGCAAAGCAGAGAGGGCCAAATTGTCTGTGGCATTTGAAAGGGTTCCAGGAGGCAGTGAGAACCAGCATTACTTTTCCCCGCTGGCACCTTTGCTGTGGCAGCAAAAGCTGGACGTTTGTCTTTTTTGCTCCGGAGGCTGCCCAAAGCGAAAACAGGTGCTTTTGATGATGGAGTCCGCAGGAAAGCAGAGAGGGCCAAATTGTCTTTGGCATTTAAAGAGGTTCCAGGAGGCAGTGAGGACCAGCATTACTTTTCCCCGCTGGCAGCTTTGCTGTGGCAGCAAAAGCTGGACGTTTGTCTTTTTACCACCGGAAGGCGCCGAAAGTGAAAAAAGGCGCTTTTGAGGATAGAGTCCGCAGGAAAGCAGAGAGGGCCAAATTGTCTGTGGCATTTGAAAGGGTTCCAGGAGGCAGTGAGAACCAGCATTACTTTTCCCCGCTGGCACCTTTGCTGTGGCAGCAAAAGCTGGACGTTTGTCTTTTTTGCTCCGGAGGCTGCCGAAAGCGAAAACAGCTGCTTTTGAGGATGGAGTCCGCAGGAAAGCAGAGAGGGCCAAATTGTCTGTGGCATTTGAAAGGGTTCCAGGAGGCAGTGAGAACCAGCATTACTTTTCCCCGCTGGCACCTTTGCTGTGGCAGCAAAAGCTGGACGTTTGTCTTTTTTGCTCCGGAGGCTGCCGAAAGCGAAAACAGGTGCTTTTGAGGATGGAGTCCGCAGGAAAGCAGAGAGGGCCAAATTGTCTATGGCATTTGAAAGGGTTCCAGGAGGCAGTGAGAACCAGCATTACTTTTCCCCGCTGGCACCTTTGCTGTGGCAGCAAAAGCTGGACGTTTGTCTTTTTTGCTCCGGAGGCTGCCGAAAGCGAAAACAGCTGCTTTTGAGGATGGAGTCCGCAGGAAAGCAGAGAGGGCCAAATTGTCTGTGGCATTTGAAAGGGTTCCAGGAGGCAGTGAGAACCAGCATTACTTTTCCCCGCTGGCACCTTTGTTGTGGCAGCAAAAGCTGGGCGTTTGTCTTTTTTGCTCCGGAGGGCGCTGAAAGCGAAAATAGGTTCTTTTGAGGATGGAGTCCGAAGGAAAGCAGAGAGGGCCAAATTGTCTGTGGCATTTGAAAGGGTTCCAGGAGGCAGTGAGAACCAGCATTACTTTTCCCCGCTGGCACCTTTGTTGTGGCAGCAAAAGCTGGACGTTTGTCTTTTTTGCTCCGGAGGGCGCCGAAAGCGAAAATAGGTTCTTTTGAGGATGGAGTCCGCAGGAAAGCAGAGAGGGCCAAATTGTCTGTGGCATTTGAAAGGGTTCCAGGAGGCAGTGAGAACCAGCATTACTTTTCCCCGCTGGCACCTTTGCTGTGGCAGCAAAAGCTGGACGTTTGTCTTTTTTGCTCCGGAGGCTGCCGAAAGCGAAAACAGGTGCTTTTGAGGATGGAGTCCACAGGAAAGCAGAGAGGGCCAAATTGTCTGTGGCATTTGAAAGGGTTCCAGGAGGCAGTGAGAACCAGCATTACTTTTCCCCGCTGGCACCTTTGCTGTGGCAGCAAAAGCTGGACGTTTGTCTTTTTTGCTCCGGAGGCTGCCCAAAGCGAAAACAGCTGCTTTTAAGGATGGAGTCCGCAGCAAAGCAGAGAGGGCCAAATTGTCTGTGGCATTTGAAAGGGTTCCAGGAGGCAGTGAGAACCAGCATTACTTTTGCCCGCTGGCACCTTTGCTGTGGCAGCAAAAGCTGGACGTTTGTCTTTTTTGCTCCGGAGGCTGCCGAAAGCGAAAACAGGTGCTTTTGATGATGGAGTCCGCAGGAAAGCAGAGAGGGCCAAATTGTCTTTGGCATTTAAAGAGGTTCCAGGAGGCAGTGAGGACCAGCATTACTTTTCCCCGCTGGCAGCTTTGCTGTGGCAGCAAAAGCTGGACGTTTGTCTTTTTACCACCGGAAGGCGCCGAAAGTGAAAAAAGGCGCTTTTGAGGATAGAGTCCGCAGGAAAGCAGAGAGGGCCAAATTGTCTGTGGCATTTGAAAGGGTTCCAGGAGGCAGTGAGAACCAGCATTACTTTTCCCCGCTGGCACCTTTGCTGTGGCAGCAAAAGCTGGACGTTTGTCTTTTTTGCTCCGGAGGCTGCCCAAAGCGAAAACAGGTGCTTTTGAGGATGGAGTCCGCAGGAAAGCAGAGAGGGCCAAATTGTCTGTGGCATTTGAAAGGGTTCCAGGAGGCAGTGAGAACCAGCATTACTTTTCCCCGCTGGCACCTTTGCTGTGGCAGCAAAAGCTGGACGTTTGTCTTTTTTGCTCCGGAGGTTGCCGAAAGCGAAAATAGGTGCTTTTGAGGATGGAGTCCGCAGGAAAGCAGAGAGGGCCAAATTGTCTGTGGCATTTGAAAGGGTTCCAGGAGGCAGTGAGAACCAGCATTACTTTTCCCCGCTGGCACCTTTGTTGTGGCAGCAAAAGCTGGACGTTTGTCTTTTTTGCTCCGGAGGGCGCCGAAAGCGAAAACAGCTGCTTTTGAGGATGGAGTCCGCAGGAAAGCAGAGAGGGCCAAATTGTCTGTGGCATTTGAAAGGGTTCCAGGAGGCAGTGAGAACCAGCATTACTTTTCCCCGCTGGCACCTTTGCTGTGGCAGCAAAAGCTGGACGTTTGTCTTTTTTGCTCCGGAGGCTGCCGAAAGCGAAAACAGGTGCTTTTGAGGATGGAGTCCACAGGAAAGCAGAGAGGGCCAAATTGTCTGTGGCATTTGAAAGGGTTCCAGGAGGCAGTGAGAACCAGCATTACTTTTCCCCGCTGGCACCTTTGCTGTGGCAGCAAAAGCTGGACGTTTGTCTTTTTTGCTCCGGAGGCTGCCCAAAGCGAAAACAGCTGCTTTTAAGGATGGAGTCCGCAGCAAAGCAGAGAGGGCCAAATTGTCTGTGGCATTTGAAAGGGTTCCAGGAGGCAGTGAGAACCAGCATTACTTTTCCCCGCTGGCACCTTTGCTGTGGCAGCAAAAGCTGGACGTTTGTCTTTTTTGCTCCGGAGGCTGCCCAAAGCGAAAACAGGTGCTTTTGATGATGGAGTCCGCAGGAAAGCAGAGAGGGCCAAATTGTCTTTGGCATTTAAAGAGGTTCCAGGAGGCAGTGAGGACCAGCATTACTTTTCCCCGCTGGCAGCTTTGCTGTGGCAGCAAAAGCTGGACGTTTGTCTTTTTACCACCGGAAGGCGCCGAAAGTGAAAAAAGGCGCTTTTGAGGATAGAGTCCGCAGGAAAGCAGAGAGGGCCAAATTGTCTGTGGCATTTGAAAGGGTTCCAGGAGGCAGTGAGAACCAGCATTACTTTTCCCCGCTGGCACCTTTGCTGTGGCAGCAAAAGCTGGACGTTTGTCTTTTTTGCTCCGGAGGCTGCCGAAAGCGAAAACAGCTGCTTTTGAGGATGGAGTCCGCAGGAAAGCAGAGAGGGCCAAATTGTCTGTGGCATTTGAAAGGGTTCCAGGAGGCAGTGAGAACCAGCATTACTTTTCCCCGCTGGCACCTTTGCTGTGGCAGCAAAAGCTGGACGTTTGTCTTTTTTGCTCCGGAGGCTGCCGAAAGCGAAAACAGGTGCTTTTGAGGATGGAGTCCGCAGGAAAGCAGAGAGGGCCAAATTGTCTATGGCATTTGAAAGGGTTCCAGGAGGCAGTGAGAACCAGCATTACTTTTCCCCGCTGGCACCTTTGCTGTGGCAGCAAAAGCTGGACGTTTGTCTTTTTTGCTCCGGAGGCTGCCGAAAGCGAAAACAGCTGCTTTTGAGGATGGAGTCCGCAGGAAAGCAGAGAGGGCCAAATTGTCTGTGGCATTTGAAAGGGTTCCAGGAGGCAGTGAGAACCAGCATTACTTTTCCCCGCTGGCACCTTTGTTGTGGCAGCAAAAGCTGGGCGTTTGTCTTTTTTGCTCCGGAGGGCGCTGAAAGCGAAAATAGGTTCTTTTGAGGATGGAGTCCGAAGGAAAGCAGAGAGGGCCAAATTGTCTGTGGCATTTGAAAGGGTTCCAGGAGGCAGTGAGAACCAGCATTACTTTTCCCCGCTGGCACCTTTGCTGTGGCAGCAAAAGCTGGACGTTTGTCTTTTTTGCTCCGGAGGGCGCCGAAAGCGAAAATAGGTTCTTTTGAGGATGGAGTCCGCAGGAAAGCAGAGAGGGCCAAATTGTCTGTGGCATTTGAAAGGGTTCCAGGAGGCAGTGAGAACCAGCATTACTTTTCCCCGCTGGCACCTTTGCTGTGGCAGCAAAAGCTGGACGTTTGTCTTTTTTGCTCCGGAGGCTGCCGAAAGCGAAAACAGGTGCTTTTGAGGATGGAGTCCACAGGAAAGCAGAGAGGGCCAAATTGTCTGTGGCATTTGAAAGGGTTCCAGGAGGCAGTGAGAACCAGCATTACTTTTCCCCGCTGGCACCTTTGCTGTGGCAGCAAAAGCTGGACGTTTGTCTTTTTTGCTCCGGAGGCTGCCCAAAGCGAAAACAGCTGCTTTTAAGGATGGAGTCCGCAGCAAAGCAGAGAGGGCCAAATTGTCTGTGGCATTTGAAAGGGTTCCAGGAGGCAGTGAGAACCAGCATTACTTTTCCCCGCTGGCACCTTTGCTGTGGCAGCAAAAGCTGGACGTTTGTCTTTTTTGCTCCGGAGGCTGCCGAAAGCGAAAACAGGTGCTTTTGATGATGGAGTCCGCAGGAAAGCAGAGAGGGCCAAATTGTCTTTGGCATTTAAAGAGGTTCCAGGAGGCAGTGAGGACCAGCATTACTTTTCCCCGCTGGCAGCTTTGCTGTGGCAGCAAAAGCTGGACGTTTGTCTTTTTACCACCGGAAGGCGCCGAAAGTGAAAAAAGGCGCTTTTGAGGATAGAGTCCGCAGGAAAGCAGAGAGGGCCAAATTGTCTGTGGCATTTGAAAGGGTTCCAGGAGGCAGTGAGAACCAGCATTACTTTTCCCCGCTGGCACCTTTGCTGTGGCAGCAAAAGCTGGACGTTTGTCTTTTTTGCTCCGGAGGCTGCCCAAAGCGAAAACAGGTGCTTTTGAGGATGGAGTCCGCAGGAAAGCAGAGAGGGCCAAATTGTCTGTGGCATTTGAAAGGGTTCCAGGAGGCAGTGAGAACCAGCATTACTTTTCCCCGCTGGCACCTTTGCTGTGGCAGCAAAAGCTGGACGTTTGTCTTTTTTGCTCCGGAGGTTGCCGAAAGCGAAAATAGGTGCTTTTGAGGATGGAGTCCGCAGGAAAGCAGAGAGGGCCAAATTGTCTGTGGCATTTGAAAGGGTTCCAGGAGGCAGTGAGAACCAGCATTACTTTTCCCCGCTGGCACCTTTGCTGTGGCAGCAAAAGCTGGACGTTTGTCTTTTTTGCTCCGGAGGTTGCCGAAAGCGAAAATAGGTGCTTTTGAGGATGGAGTCCGCAGGAAAGCAGAGAGAGCCAAATTGTCTGTGGCATTTGAAGGAGTTCCAGGAGGCAGTGAGAACCAGCATTACTTTTCCCCGCTGCCACCTTTGCTGTGGCAGCAAAAGCTGGACGTTTGTCTTTTTTGCTCCGGAGGCTGCCGAAAGCGGAAACAGGTGCTTTTGAAAATGGAGTCCGCAGGAAAGCAGAGAGGGCCAAATTGTCTGTGGTATTTGAAAGGGTTCCAGGAGGCAGTGAGAACCAGCATTACTTTTCCCCGTTGGCACCTTTGCTGTGGCAGCAAAAGCTGGACGTTTGTCTTTTTTTCTCCGGAGGCTGCCGAAAGCGAAAACAGGTGCTTTTGAGGATGGAGTCCGCAGGAAAGCAGAGAGAGCCAAATTGTCTGGGGCATTTGAAGGAGTTCCAGGAGGCAGTGAGAACCAGCATTACTTTTCCCTGCTGGCACGTTTGCTGTGGCAGCAAAAGCTGGACGTTTGTCTTTTTTGCTCCGGAGGGCGCCGAAAGTGAAAAAAGGTGCTTTTGAGGATAGAGTCCGCAGGAAAGCAGAGAGGGCCAAATTGTCTGGGGCATTTGAAAGGGTTCCAGGAGGCAGTGAGAACCAGCATTACTTTTCCCCGCTGGCACCTTTGCTGTGGCAGCAAAAGCTGGACGTTTGTCTTTTTTGCTCCGGAGGCTGCCGAAAGTGAAAAAAGGCGCTTTTGAGGATAGAGTCCGCAGGAAAGCAGAGAGGGCCAAATTGTCTGGGGCATTTGAAAGGGTTCCAGGAGGCAGTGAGAACCAGCATTACTTTTCCCCGCTGGCACCTTTGCTGTGGCAGCAAAAGCTGGACATTTGTCTTTTTTGCTCCGGAGGTTGCCAAAAGCGAAAAAAGGTGCTTTTGAGGATGGAGTCCGCAGCAAAGCAGAGAGGGCCAAATTGTCTGTGGCATTTGAAAGGGTTCCAGGAGGCAGTGAGAACCAGCATTACTTTTCCCCGCTGGCACCTTTGCTGTGGCAGCAAAAGCTGGACGTTTGTCTTTTTTGCTCCGGAGGCTGCCGAAAGCGAAAACAGGTGCTTTTGAGGATGGAGTCCGCAGGAAAGCAGAGAGGGCCAAATTGTCTGTGGCATTTGAAAGGGTTCCAGGAGGCAGTGAGAACCAGCATTACTTTTCCCCGCTGGCACCTTTGTTGTGGCAGCAAAAGCTGGACGTTTGTCTTTTTTGCTCCGGAGGGCGCCGAAAGCGAAAATAGGTTCTTTTGAGGATGGAGTCCGAAGGAAAGCAGAGAGGGCCAAATTGTCTGTGGCATTTGAAAGGGTTCCAGGAGGCAGTGAGAACCAGCATTACTTTTCCCCGCTGGCACCTTTGCTGTGGCAGCAAAAGCTGGACGTTTGTCTTTTTTGCTCCGGAGGCTGCCGAAAGCGAAAACAGGTGCTTTTGAGGATGGAGTCCACAGGAAAGCAGAGAGGGCCAAATTGTCTGTGGCATTTGAAAGGGTTCCAGGAGGCAGTGAGGACCAGCATTACTTTTCCCCGCTGGCACTTTTGCTGCGGCAGCAAAAGCTGGACGTTTGTCTTTTTACCACAGGAAGGCGCCGAAAGTGAAAAAAGGCGCTTTTAAGGATAGAGTCCGCAGGAAAGCAGAGAGGGCCAAATTGTCTGTGGCATTTGAAAGGGTTCCAGGAGGCAGTGAGAACCAGCATTACTTTTCCCCGCTGGCACCTTTGCTGTGGCAGCAAAAGCTGGACGTTTGTCTTTTTTGCTCCGGAGGCTGCCGAAAGCGAAAACAGCTGCTTTTGAGGATGGAGTCCGCAGGAAAGCAGAGAGGGCCAAATTGTCTGTGGCATTTGAAAGGGTTCCAGGAGGCAGTGAGAACCAGCATTACTTTTCCCCGCTGGCACCTTTGCTGTGGCAGCAAAAGCTGGACGTTTGTCTTTTTTGCTCCGGAGGCTGCCGAAAGCGAAAACAGCTGCTTTTGAGGATGGAGTCCGCAGGAAAGCAGAGAGGGCCAAATTGTCTGTGGCATTTGAAAGGGTTCCAGGAGGCAGTGAGAACCAGCATTACTTTTCCCCGCTGGCACCTTTGCTGTGGCAGCAAAAGCTGGACGTTTGTCTTTTTTGCTCCGGAGGCTGCCGAAAGCGAAAACAGGTGCTTTTGAGGATGGAGTCCGCAGGAAAGCAGAGAGGGCCAAATTGTCTGTGGCATTTGAAGAGGTTCCAGGAGGCAGTGAGAACCAGCATTACTTTTCCCCGCTGGCACCTTTGCTGTGGCAGCAAAAGCTGGACGTTTGTCTTTTTTGCTCCGGAGGGCGCCGAAAGCAAAAATAGGTTCTTTTGAGGATGGAGTCCGCAGGAAAGCAGAGAGGGCCAAATTGTCTGTGGCATTTGAAAGGGTTCCAGGAGGCAGTGAGAACCAGCATTACTTTTCCCCGCTGGCACCTTTGCTGTGGCAGCAAAAGCTGGACGTTTGTCTTTTTTGCTCCGGAGGTTGCCGAAAGCGAAAATAGGTGCTTTTGAGGATGGAGTCCGCAGGAAAGCAGAGAGAGCCAAATTGTCTGTGGCATTTGAAGGAGTTCCAGGAGGCAGTGAGAACCAGCATTACTTTTCCCCGCTGCCACCTTTGCTGTGGCAGCAAAAGCTGGACGTTTGTCTTTTTTGCTCCGGAGGCTGCCGAAAGCGGAAACAGGTGCTTTTGAAAATGGAGTCCGCAGGAAAGCAGAGAGGGCCAAATTGTCTGTGGTATTTGAAAGGGTTCCAGGAGGCAGTGAGAACCAGCATTACTTTTCCCCGTTGGCACCTTTGCTGTGGCAGCAAAAGCTGGACGTTTGTCTTTTTTTCTCCGGAGGCTGCCGAAAGCGAAAACAGGTGCTTTTGAGGATGGAGTCCGCAGGAAAGCAGAGAGAGCCAAATTGTCTGGGGCATTTGAAGGAGTTCCAGGAGGCAGTGAGAACCAGCATTACTTTTCCCTGCTGGCACGTTTGCTGTGGCAGCAAAAGCTGGACGTTTGTCTTTTTTGCTCCGGAGGGCGCCGAAAGTGAAAAAAGGTGCTTTTGAGGATAGAGTCCGCAGGAAAGCAGAGAGGGCCAAATTGTCTGGGGCATTTGAAAGGGTTCCAGGAGGCAGTGAGAACCAGCATTACTTTTCCCCGCTGGCACCTTTGCTGTGGCAGCAAAAGCTGGACGTTTGTCTTTTTTGCTCCGGAGGCTGCCGAAAGTGAAAAAAGGCGCTTTTGAGGATAGAGTCCGCAGGAAAGCAGAGAGGGCCAAATTGTCTGGGGCATTTGAAAGGGTTCCAGGAGGCAGTGAGAACCAGCATTACTTTTCCCCGCTGGCACCTTTGTTGTGGCAGCAAAAGCTGGACGTTTGTCTTTTTTGCTCCGGAGGGCGCCGAAAGCGAAAACAGCTGCTTTTGAGGATGGAGTCCGCAGGAAAGCAGAGAGGGCCAAATTGTCTGTGGCATTTGAAAGGGTTCCAGGAGGCAGTGAGAACCAGCATTACTTTTCCCCGCTGGCACCTTTGCTGTGGCAGCAAAAGCTGGACGTTTGTCTTTTTTGCTCCGGAGGCTGCCGAAAGCGAAAACAGGTGCTTTTGAGGATGGAGTCCACAGGAAAGCAGAGAGGGCCAAATTGTCTGTGGCATTTGAAAGGGTTCCAGGAGGCAGTGAGAACCAGCATTACTTTTCCCCGCTGGCACCTTTGCTGTGGCAGCAAAAGCTGGACGTTTGTCTTTTTTGCTCCGGAGGCTGCCCAAAGCGAAAACAGCTGCTTTTAAGGATGGAGTCCGCAGCAAAGCAGAGAGGGCCAAATTGTCTGTGGCATTTGAAAGGGTTCCAGGAGGCAGTGAGAACCAGCATTACTTTTCCCCGCTGGCACCTTTGCTGTGGCAGCAAAAGCTGGACGTTTGTCTTTTTTGCTCCGGAGGCTGCCCAAAGCGAAAACAGGTGCTTTTGATGATGGAGTCCGCAGGAAAGCAGAGAGGGCCAAATTGTCTTTGGCATTTAAAGAGGTTCCAGGAGGCAGTGAGGACCAGCATTACTTTTCCCCGCTGGCAGCTTTGCTGTGGCAGCAAAAGCTGGACGTTTGTCTTTTTACCACCGGAAGGCGCCGAAAGTGAAAAAAGGCGCTTTTGAGGATAGAGTCCGCAGGAAAGCAGAGAGGGCCAAATTGTCTGTGGCATTTGAAAGGGTTCCAGGAGGCAGTGAGAACCAGCATTACTTTTCCCCGCTGGCACCTTTGCTGTGGCAGCAAAAGCTGGACGTTTGTCTTTTTTGCTCCGGAGGCTGCCGAAAGCGAAAACAGCTGCTTTTGAGGATGGAGTCCGCAGGAAAGCAGAGAGGGCCAAATTGTCTGTGGCATTTGAAAGGGTTCCAGGAGGCAGTGAGAACCAGCATTACTTTTCCCCGCTGGCACCTTTGCTGTGGCAGCAAAAGCTGGACGTTTGTCTTTTTTGCTCCGGAGGCTGCCGAAAGCGAAAACAGGTGCTTTTGAGGATGGAGTCCGCAGGAAAGCAGAGAGGGCCAAATTGTCTATGGCATTTGAAAGGGTTCCAGGAGGCAGTGAGAACCAGCATTACTTTTCCCCGCTGTCACCTTTGCTGTGGCAGCAAAAGCTGGACGTTTGTCTTTTTTGCTCCGGAGGCTGCCGAAAGCGAAAACAGCTGCTTTTGAGGATGGAGTCCGCAGGAAAGCAGAGAGGGCCAAATTGTCTGTGGCATTTGAAAGGGTTCCAGGAGGCAGTGAGAACCAGCATTACTTTTCCCCGCTGGCACCTTTGTTGTGGCAGCAAAAGCTGGGCGTTTGTCTTTTTTGCTCCGGAGGGCGCTGAAAGCGAAAATAGGTTCTTTTGAGGATGGAGTCCGAAGGAAAGCAGAGAGGGCCAAATTGTCTGTGGCATTTGAAAGGGTTCCAGGAGGCAGTGAGAACCAGCATTACTTTTCCCCGCTGGCACCTTTGTTGTGGCAGCAAAAGCTGGACGTTTGTCTTTTTTGCTCCGGAGGGCGCCGAAAGCGAAAATAGGTTCTTTTGAGGATGGAGTCCGCAGGAAAGCAGAGAGGGCCAAATTGTCTGTGGCATTTGAAAGGGTTCCAGGAGGCAGTGAGAACCAGCATTACTTTTCCCCGCTGGCACCTTTGCTGTGGCAGCAAAAGCTGGACGTTTGTCTTTTTTGCTCCGGAGGCTGCCGAAAGCGAAAACAGGTGCTTTTGAGGATGGAGTCCACAGGAAAGCAGAGAGGGCCAAATTGTCTGTGGCATTTGAAAGGGTTCCAGGAGGCAGTGAGAACCAGCATTACTTTTCCCCGCTGGCACCTTTGCTGTGGCAGCAAAAGCTGGACGTTTGTCTTTTTTGCTCCGGAGGCTGCCCAAAGCGAAAACAGCTGCTTTTAAGGATGGAGTCCGCAGCAAAGCAGAGAGGGCCAAATTGTCTGTGGCATTTGAAAGGGTTCCAGGAGGCAGTGAGAACCAGCATTACTTTTGCCCGCTGGCACCTTTGCTGTGGCAGCAAAAGCTGGACGTTTGTCTTTTTTGCTCCGGAGGCTGCCGAAAGCGAAAACAGGTGCTTTTGATGATGGAGTCCGCAGGAAAGCAGAGAGGGCCAAATTGTCTTTGGCATTTAAAGAGGTTCCAGGAGGCAGTGAGGACCAGCATTACTTTTCCCCGCTGGCAGCTTTGCTGTGGCAGCAAAAGCTGGACGTTTGTCTTTTTACCACCGGAAGGCGCCGAAAGTGAAAAAAGGCGCTTTTGAGGATAGAGTCCGCAGGAAAGCAGAGAGGGCCAAATTGTCTGTGGCATTTGAAAGGGTTCCAGGAGGCAGTGAGAACCAGCATTACTTTTCCCCGCTGGCACCTTTGCTGTGGCAGCAAAAGCTGGACGTTTGTCTTTTTTGCTCCGGAGGCTGCCCAAAGCGAAAACAGGTGCTTTTGAGGATGGAGTCCGCAGGAAAGCAGAGAGGGCCAAATTGTCTGTGGCATTTGAAAGGGTTCCAGGAGGCAGTGAGAACCAGCATTACTTTTCCCCGCTGGCACCTTTGCTGTGGCAGCAAAAGCTGGACGTTTGTCTTTTTTGCTCCGGAGGTTGCCGAAAGCGAAAATAGGTGCTTTTGAGGATGGAGTCCGCAGGAAAGCAGAGAGGGCCAAATTGTCTGTGGCATTTGAAAGGGTTCCAGGAGGCAGTGAGAACCAGCATTACTTTTCCCCGCTGGCACCTTTGCTGTGGCAGCAAAAGCTGGACGTTTGTCTTTTTTGCTCCGGAGGTTGCCGAAAGCGAAAATAGGTGCTTTTGAGGATGGAGTCCGCAGGAAAGCAGAGAGAGCCAAATTGTCTGTGGCATTTGAAGGAGTTCCAGGAGGCAGTGAGAACCAGCATTACTTTTCCCCGCTGCCACCTTTGCTGTGGCAGCAAAAGCTGGACGTTTGTCTTTTTTGCTCCGGAGGCTGCCGAAAGCGGAAACAGGTGCTTTTGAAAATGGAGTCCGCAGGAAAGCAGAGAGGGCCAAATTGTCTGTGGTATTTGAAAGGGTTCCAGGAGGCAGTGAGAACCAGCATTACTTTTCCCCGTTGGCACCTTTGCTGTGGCAGCAAAAGCTGGACGTTTGTCTTTTTTTCTCCGGAGGCTGCCGAAAGCGAAAACAGGTGCTTTTGAGGATGGAGTCCGCAGGAAAGCAGAGAGAGCCAAATTGTCTGGGGCATTTGAAGGAGTTCCAGGAGGCAGTGAGAACCAGCATTACTTTTCCCTGCTGGCACGTTTGCTGTGGCAGCAAAAGCTGGACGTTTGTCTTTTTTGCTCCGGAGGGCGCCGAAAGTGAAAAAAGGTGCTTTTGAGGATAGAGTCCGCAGGAAAGCAGAGAGGGCCAAATTGTCTGGGGCATTTGAAAGGGTTCCAGGAGGCAGTGAGAACCAGCATTACTTTTCCCCGCTGGCACCTTTGCTGTGGCAGCAAAAGCTGGACGTTTGTCTTTTTTGCTCCGGAGGCTGCCGAAAGTGAAAAAAGGCGCTTTTGAGGATAGAGTCCGCAGGAAAGCAGAGAGGGCCAAATTGTCTGGGGCATTTGAAAGGGTTCCAGGAGGCAGTGAGAACCAGCATTACTTTTCCCCGCTGGCACCTTTGCTGTGGCAGCAAAAGCTGGACATTTGTCTTTTTTGCTCCGGAGGTTGCCAAAAGCGAAAAAAGGTGCTTTTGAGGATGGAGTCCGCAGCAAAGCAGAGAGGGCCAAATTGTCTGTGGCATTTGAAAGGGTTCCAGGAGGCAGTGAGAACCAGCATTACTTTTCCCCGCTGGCACCTTTGCTGTGGCAGCAAAAGCTGGACGTTTGTCTTTTTTGCTCCGGAGGTTGCCGAAAGCGAAAATAGGTGCTTTTGAGGATGGAGTCCGCAGGAAAGCAGAGAGAGCCAAATTGTCTGTGGCATTTGAAGGAGTTCCAGGAGGCAGTGAGAACCAGCATTACTTTTCCCCGCTGCCACCTTTGCTGTGGCAGCAAAAGCTGGACGTTTGTCTTTTTTGCTCCGGAGGCTGCCGAAAGCGGAAACAGGTGCTTTTGAAAATGGAGTCCGCAGGAAAGCAGAGAGGGCCAAATTGTCTGTGGTATTTGAAAGGGTTCCAGGAGGCAGTGAGAACCAGCATTACTTTTCCCCGTTGGCACCTTTGCTGTGGCAGCAAAAGCTGGACGTTTGTCTTTTTTTCTCCGGAGGCTGCCGAAAGCGAAAACAGGTGCTTTTGAGGATGGAGTCCGCAGGAAAGCAGAGAGAGCCAAATTGTCTGGGGCATTTGAAGGAGTTCCAGGAGGCAGTGAGAACCAGCATTACTTTTCCCTGCTGGCACGTTTGCTGTGGCAGCAAAAGCTGGACGTTTGTCTTTTTTGCTCCGGAGGGCGCCGAAAGTGAAAAAAGGTGCTTTTGAGGATAGAGTCCGCAGGAAAGCAGAGAGGGCCAAATTGTCTGGGGCATTTGAAAGGGTTCCAGGAGGCAGTGAGAACCAGCATTACTTTTCCCCGCTGGCACCTTTGCTGTGGCAGCAAAAGCTGGACGTTTGTCTTTTTTGCTCCGGAGGCTGCCGAAAGTGAAAAAAGGCGCTTTTGAGGATAGAGTCCGCAGGAAAGCAGAGAGGGCCAAATTGTCTGGGGCATTTGAAAGGGTTCCAGGAGGCAGTGAGAACCAGCATTACTTTTCCCCGCTGGCACCTTTGCTGTGGCAGCAAAAGCTGGACATTTGTCTTTTTTGCTCCGGAGGTTGCCAAAAGCGAAAAAAGGTGCTTTTGAGGATGGAGTCCGCAGCAAAGCAGAGAGGGCCAAATTGTCTGTGGCATTTGAAAGGGTTCCAGGAGGCAGTGAGAACCAGCATTACTTTTCCCCGCTGGCACCTTTGCTGTGGCAGCAAAAGCTGGACGTTTGTCTTTTTTGCTCCGGAGGCTGCCGAAAGCGAAAACAGGTGCTTTTGAGGATGGAGTCCGCAGGAAAGCAGAGAGGGCCAAATTGTCTGTGGCATTTGAAAGGGTTCCAGGAGGCAGTGAGAACCAGCATTACTTTTCCCCGCTGGCACCTTTGTTGTGGCAGCAAAAGCTGGACGTTTGTCTTTTTTGCTCCGGAGGGCGCCGAAAGCGAAAATAGGTTCTTTTGAGGATGGAGTCCGAAGGAAAGCAGAGAGGGCCAAATTGTCTGTGGCATTTGAAAGGGTTCCAGGAGGCAGTGAGAACCAGCATTACTTTTCCCCGCTGGCACCTTTGCTGTGGCAGCAAAAGCTGGACGTTTGTCTTTTTTGCTCCGGAGGCTGCCGAAAGCGAAAACAGGTGCTTTTGAGGATGGAGTCCACAGGAAAGCAGAGAGGGCCAAATTGTCTGTGGCATTTGAAAGGGTTCCAGGAGGCAGTGAGGACCAGCATTACTTTTCCCCGCTGGCACCTTTGCTGCGGCAGCAAAAGCTGGACGTTTGTCTTTTTACCACAGGAAGGCGCCGAAAGTGAAAAAAGGCGCTTTTAAGGATAGAGTCCGCAGGAAAGCAGAGAGGGCCAAATTGTCTGTGGCATTTGAAAGGGTTCCAGGAGGCAGTGAGAACCAGCATTACTTTTCCCCGCTGGCACCTTTGCTGTGGCAGCAAAAGCTGGACGTTTGTCTTTTTTGCTCCGGAGGCTGCCGAAAGCGAAAACAGCTGCTTTTGAGGATGGAGTCCGCAGGAAAGCAGAGAGGGCCAAATTGTCTGTGGCATTTGAAAGGGTTCCAGGAGGCAGTGAGAACCAGCATTACTTTTCCCCGCTGGCACCTTTGCTGTGGCAGCAAAAGCTGGACGTTTGTCTTTTTTGCTCCGGAGGCTGCCGAAAGCGAAAACAGCTGCTTTTGAGGATGGAGTCCGCAGGAAAGCAGAGAGGGCCAAATTGTCTGTGGCATTTGAAAGGGTTCCAGGAGGCAGTGAGAACCAGCATTACTTTTCCCCGCTGGCACCTTTGCTGTGGCAGCAAAAGCTGGACGTTTGTCTTTTTTGCTCCGGAGGCTGCCGAAAGCGAAAACAGGTGCTTTTGAGGATGGAGTCCGCAGGAAAGCAGAGAGGGCCAAATTGTCTGTGGCATTTGAAGAGGTTCCAGGAGGCAGTGAGAACCAGCATTACTTTTCCCCGCTGGCACCTTTGCTGTGGCAGCAAAAGCTGGACGTTTGTCTTTTTTGCTCCGGAGGGCGCCGAAAGCAAAAATAGGTTCTTTTGAGGATGGAGTCCGCAGGAAAGCAGAGAGGGCCAAATTGTCTGTGGCATTTGAAAGGGTTCCAGGAGGCAGTGAGAACCAGCATTACTTTTCCCCGCTGGCACCTTTGCTGTGGCAGCAAAAGCTGGACGTTTGTCTTTTTTGCTCCGGAGGTTGCCGAAAGCGAAAATAGGTGCTTTTGAGGATGGAGTCCGCAGGAAAGCAGAGAGAGCCAAATTGTCTGTGGCATTTGAAGGAGTTCCAGGAGGCAGTGAGAACCAGCATTACTTTTCCCCGCTGCCACCTTTGCTGTGGCAGCAAAAGCTGGACGTTTGTCTTTTTTGCTCCGGAGGCTGCCGAAAGCGGAAACAGGTGCTTTTGAAAATGGAGTCCGCAGGAAAGCAGAGAGGGCCAAATTGTCTGTGGTATTTGAAAGGGTTCCAGGAGGCAGTGAGAACCAGCATTACTTTTCCCCGTTGGCACCTTTGCTGTGGCAGCAAAAGCTGGACGTTTGTCTTTTTTTCTCCGGAGGCTGCCGAAAGCGAAAACAGGTGCTTTTGAGGATGGAGTCCGCAGGAAAGCAGAGAGAGCCAAATTGTCTGGGGCATTTGAAGGAGTTCCAGGAGGCAGTGAGAACCAGCATTACTTTTCCCTGCTGGCACGTTTGCTGTGGCAGCAAAAGCTGGACGTTTGTCTTTTTTGCTCCGGAGGGCGCCGAAAGTGAAAAAAGGTGCTTTTGAGGATAGAGTCCGCAGGAAAGCAGAGAGGGCCAAATTGTCTGGGGCATTTGAAAGGGTTCCAGGAGGCAGTGAGAACCAGCATTACTTTTCCCCGCTGGCACCTTTGCTGTGGCAGCAAAAGCTGGACGTTTGTCTTTTTTGCTCCGGAGGCTGCCGAAAGTGAAAAAAGGCGCTTTTGAGGATAGAGTCCGCAGGAAAGCAGAGAGGGCCAAATTGTCTGGGGCATTTGAAAGGGTTCCAGGAGGCAGTGAGAACCAGCATTACTTTTCCCCGCTGGCACCTTTGCTGTGGCAGCAAAAGCTGGACATTTGTCTTTTTTGCTCCGGAGGTTGCCAAAAGCGAAAACAGGTGCTTTTGAGGATGGAGTCCGCAGCAAAGCAGAGAGGGCCAAATTGTCTGTGGCATTTGAAAGGGTTCCAGGAGGCAGTGAGAACCAGCATTACTTTTCCCCGCTGGCACCTTTGCTGTGGCAGCAAAAGCTGGACGTTTGTCTTTTTTGCTCCGGAGGCTGCCGAAAGCGAAAACAGGTGCTTTTGAGGATGGAGTCCGCAGGAAAGCAGAGAGGGCCAAATTGTCTGTGGCATTTGAAAGGGTTCCAGGAGGCAGTGAGAACCAGCATTACTTTTCCCCGCTGGCACCTTTGTTGTGGCAGCAAAAGCTGGACGTTTGTCTTTTTTGCTCCGGAGGGCGCCGAAAGCGAAAATAGGTTCTTTTGAGGATGGAGTCCGAAGGAAAGCAGAGAGGGCCAAATTGTCTGTGGCATTTGAAAGGGTTCCAGGAGGCAGTGAGAACCAGCATTACTTTTCCCCGCTGGCACCTTTGCTGTGGCAGCAAAAGCTGGACGTTTGTCTTTTTTGCTCCGGAGGCTGCCGAAAGCGAAAACAGGTGCTTTTGAGGATGGAGTCCACAGGAAAGCAGAGAGGGCCAAATTGTCTGTGGCATTTGAAAGGGTTCCAGGAGGCAGTGAGGACCAGCATTACTTTTCCCCGCTGGCACCTTTGCTGCGGCAGCAAAAGCTGGACGTTTGTCTTTTTACCACAGGAAGGCGCCGAAAGTGAAAAAAGGCGCTTTTAAGGATAGAGTCCGCAGGAAAGCAGAGAGGGCCAAATTGTCTGTGGCATTTGAAAGGGTTCCAGGAGGCAGTGAGAACCAGCATTACTTTTCCCCGCTGGCACCTTTGCTGTGGCAGCAAAAGCTGGACGTTTGTCTTTTTTGCTCCGGAGGCTGCCGAAAGCGAAAACAGCTGCTTTTGAGGATGGAGTCCGCAGGAAAGCAGAGAGGGCCAAATTGTCTGTGGCATTTGAAAGGGTTCCAGGAGGCAGTGAGAACCAGCATTACTTTTCCCCGCTGGCACCTTTGCTGTGGCAGCAAAAGCTGGACGTTTGTCTTTTTTGCTCCGGAGGCTGCCGAAAGCGAAAACAGCTGCTTTTGAGGATGGAGTCCGCAGGAAAGCAGAGAGGGCCAAATTGTCTGTGGCATTTGAAAGGGTTCCAGGAGGCAGTGAGAACCAGCATTACTTTTCCCCGCTGGCACCTTTGCTGTGGCAGCAAAAGCTGGACGTTTGTCTTTTTTGCTCCGGAGGCTGCCGAAAGCGAAAACAGGTGCTTTTGAGGATGGAGTCCGCAGGAAAGCAGAGAGGGCCAAATTGTCTGTGGCATTTGAAGAGGTTCCAGGAGGCAGTGAGAACCAGCATTACTTTTCCCCGCTGGCACCTTTGCTGTGGCAGCAAAAGCTGGACGTTTGTCTTTTTTGCTCCGGAGGGCGCCGAAAGAAAAAATAGGTTCTTTTGAGGATGGAGTCCGCAGGAAAGCAGAGAGGGCCAAATTGTCTGTGGCATTTGAAAGGGTTCCAGGAGGCAGTGAGAACCAGCATTACTTTTCCCCGCTGGCACCTTTGCTGTGGCAGCAAAAGCTGGACGTTTGTCTTTTTTGCTCCGGAGGCTGCCCAAAGCGAAAACAAGTGCTTTTGATGATGGAGTCCGCAGGAAAGCAGAGAGGGCCAAATTGTCTTTGGCATTTAAAGAGGTTCCAGGAGGCAGTGAGGACCAGCATTACTTTTCCCCGCTGGCACCTTTGATGCGGCAGCAAAAGCTGGACGTTTCTCTTTTTACCACCGGAAGGCGCCGAAAGTGAAAAAAGGCGCTTTTGAGGATAGAGTCCGCAGGAAAGCAGAGAGGGCCAAATTGTCTGGGGCATTTGAAAGGGTTCCAGGAGGCAGTGAGAACCAGCATTACTTTTCCCCGCTGGCACCTTTGCTGTGGCAGCAAAAGCTGGACGTTTGTCTTTTTTGCTCCGGAGGCTGCCGAAAGCGAAAACAGGTGCTTTTGAGGATGGAGTCCGCAGTAAAGCAGAGAGGGCCAAATTGTCTGTGGCATTTGAAAGGGTTCCAGGAGGCAGTGAGAACCAGCATTACTTTTCCCCGCTGGCACCTTTGCTGTGGCAGCAAAAGCTGGACGTTTGTCTTTTTTGCTCCCGAGGCTGCCGAAAGCGAAAACAGCTGCTTTTGAGGATGGAGTCCGCAGGAAAGCAGAGAGGGCCAAATTGTCTGTGGCATTTGAAAGGGTTCCAGGAGGCAGTGAGAACCAGCATTACTTTTCCCCGCTGGCACCTTTGCTGTGGCAGCAAAAGCTGGACGTTTGTCTTTTTTGCTCCGGAGGTTGCCGAAAGCGAAAATAGGTGCTTTTGAGGATGGAGTCCGCAGGAAAGCAGAGAGGGCCAAATTGTCTGTGGCATTTGAAAGGGTTCCAGGAGGCAGTGAGAACCAGCATTACTTTTCCCCGCTGGCACCTTTGCTGTGGCAGCAAAAGCTGGACGTTTGTCTTTTTTGCTCCGGAGGCTGCCGAAAGCGAAAACAGGTGCTTTTGAGGATGGAGTCCGCAGGAAAGCAGAGAGGGCCAAATTGTCTGTGGCATTTGAAAGGGTTCCAGGAGGCAGTGAGAACCAGCATTACTTTTCCCCGCTGGCACCTTTGCTGTGGCAGCAAAAGCTGGACGTTTGTCTTTTTTGCTCCGGAGGCTGCCGAAAGCGAAAACAGGTGCTTTTGAGGATGGAGTCCGCAGGAAAGCAGAGAGGGCCAAATTGTCTGTGGCATTTGAAAGGGTTCCAGGAGGCAGTGAGAACCAGCATTACTTTTCCCCGCTGGCACCTTTGTTGTGGCAGCAAAAGCTGGACGTTTGTCTTTTTTGCTCCGGAGGGCGCCGAAAGCGAAAATAGGTTCTTTTGAGGATGGAGTCCGAAGGAAAGCAGAGAGGGCCAAATTGTCTGTGGCATTTGAAAGGGTTCCAGGAGGCAGTGAGAACGAGCATTACTTTTCCCCGCTGGCACCTTTGCTGTGGCAGCAAAAGCTGGACGTTTGTCTTTTTTGCTCCGGAGGCTGCCGAAAGCGAAAACAGGTGCTTTTGAGGATGGAGTCCACAGGAAAGCAGAGAGGGCCAAATTGTCTGTGGCATTTGAAAGGGTTCCAGGAGGCAGTGAGGACCAGCATTACTTTTCCCCGCTGGCACCTTTGCTGCGGCAGCAAAAGCTGGACGTTTGTCTTTTTACCACCGGAAGGCGCCGAAAGTGAAAAAAGGCGCTTTTAAGGATAGAGTCCGCAGGAAAGCAGAGAGGGCCAAATTGTCTGTGGCATTTGAAAGGGTTCCAGGAGGCAGTGAGAACCAGCATTACTTTTCCCCGCTGGCACCTTTGCTGTGGCAGCAAAAGCTGGACGTTTGTCTTTTTTGCTCCGGAGGCTGCCGAAAGCGAAAACAGCTGCTTTTGAGGATGGAGTCCGCAGGAAAGCAGAGAGGGCCAAATTGTCTGTGGCATTTGAAAGGGTTCCAGGAGGCAGTGAGAACCAGCATTACTTTTCCCCGCTGGCACCTTTGCTGTGGCAGCAAAAGCTGGACGTTTGTCTTTTTTGCTCCGGAGGCTGCCGAAAGCGAAAACAGCTGCTTTTGAGGATGGAGTCCGCAGGAAAGCAGAGAGGGCCAAATTGTCTGTGGCATTTGAAAGGGTTCCAGGAGGCAGTGAGAACCAGCATTACTTTTCCCCGCTGGCACCTTTGCTGTGGCAGCAAAAGCTGGACGTTTGTCTTTTTTGCTCCGGAGGCTGCCGAAAGCGAAAACAGGTGCTTTTGAGGATGGAGTCCGCAGGAAAGCAGAGAGGGCCAAATTGTCTGTGGCATTTGAAGAGGTTCCAGGAGGCAGTGAGAACCAGCATTACTTTTCCCCGCTGGCACCTTTGCTGTGGCAGCAAAAGCTGGACGTTTGTCTTTTTTGCTCCGGAGGGCGCCGAAAGCAAAAATAGGTTCTTTTGAGGATGGAGTCCGCAGGAAAGCAGAGAGGGCCAAATTGTCTGTGGCATTTGAAAGGGTTCCAGGAGGCAGTGAGAACCAGCATTACTTTTCCCCGCTGGCACCTTTGCTGTGGCAGCAAAAGCTGGACGTTTGTCTTTTTTGCTCCGGAGGCTGCCCAAAGCGAAAACAAGTGCTTTTGATGATGGAGTCCGCAGGAAAGCAGAGAGGGCCAAATTGTCTTTGGCATTTAAAGAGGTTCCAGGAGGCAGTGAGGACCAGCATTACTTTTCCCCGCTGGCACCTTTGATGCGGCAGCAAAAGCTGGACGTTTCTCTTTTTACCACCGGAAGGCGCCGAAAGTGAAAAAAGGCGCTTTTGAGGATAGAGTCCGCAGGAAAGCAGAGAGGGCCAAATTGTCTGGGGCATTTGAAAGGGTTCCAGGAGGCAGTGAGAACCAGCATTACTTTTCCCCGCTGGCACCTTTGCTGTGGCAGCAAAAGCTGGACGTTTGTCTTTTTTGCTCCGGAGGCTGCCGAAAGCGAAAACAGCTGCTTTTGAGGATGGAGTCCGCAGTAAAGCAGAGAGGGCCAAATTGTCTGTGGCATTTGAAAGGGTTCCAGGAGGCAGTGAGAACCAGCATTACTTTTCCCCGCTGGCACCTTTGCTGTGGCAGCAAAAGCTGGACGTTTGTCTTTTTTGCTCCCGAGGCTGCCGAAAGCGAAAACAGCTGCTTTTGAGGATGGAGTCCGCAGGAAAGCAGAGAGGGCCAAATTGTCTGTGGCATTTGAAAGGGTTCCAGGAGGCAGTGAGAACCAGCATTACTTTTCCCCGCTGGCACCTTTGCTGTGGCAGCAAAAGCTGGACGTTTGTCTTTTTTGCTCCGGAGGTTGCCGAAAGCGAAAATAGGTGCTTTTGAGGATGGAGTCCGCAGGAAAGCAGAGAGGGCCAAATTGTCTGTGGCATTTGAAAGGGTTCCAGGAGGCAGTGAGAACCAGCATTACTTTTCCCCGCTGGCACCTTTGCTGTGGCAGCAAAAGCTGGACGTTTGTCTTTTTTGCTCCGGAGGCTGCCGAAAGCGAAAACAGGTGCTTTTGAGGATGGAGTCCGCAGGAAAGCAGAGAGGGCCAAATTGTCTGTGGCATTTGAAAGGGTTCCAGGAGGCAGTGAGAACCAGCATTACTTTTCCCCGCTGGCACCTTTGCTGTGGCAGCAAAAGCTGGACGTTTGTCTTTTTTGCTCCGGAGGCTGACGAAAGCGAAAACAGGTGCTTTTGAGGATGGAGTCCGCAGCAAAGCAGAGAGGGCCAAATTGTCTGTGGCATTTGAAAGAGTTCCAGGAGGCAGTGAGAACCAGCATTACTTTTCCCCGCTGGCACCTTTGCTGTGGCAGCAAAAGCTGGACGTTTGTCTTTTTTGCTCCGGAGGCTGCCGAAAGCGAAAACAGGTGCTTTTGAGGATGGAGTCCGCAGGAAAGCAGAGAGGGCCAAATTGTCTGTGGCATTTGAAAGGGTTCCAGGAGGCAGTGAGAACCAGCATTACTTTTCCCCGCTGGCACCTTTGCTGTGGCAGCAAAAGCTGGACGTTTGTCTTTTTTGCTCCGGAGGCTGCCCAAAGCGAAAACAAGTGCTTTTGATGATGGAGTCCGCAGGAAAGCAGAGAGGGCCAAATTGTCTTTGGCATTTAAAGAGGTTCCAGGAGGCAGTGAGGACCAGCATTACTTTTCCCCGCTGGCACCTTTGATGCGGCAGCAAAAGCTGGACGTTTCTCTTTTTACCACCGGAAGGCGCCGAAAGTGAAAAAAGGCGCTTTTGAGGATAGAGTCCGCAGGAAAGCAGAGAGGGCCAAATTGTCTGGGGCATTTGAAAGGGTTCCAGGAGGCAGTGAGAACCAGCATTACTTTTCCCCGCTGGCACCTTTGCTGTGGCAGCAAAAGCTGGACGTTTGTCTTTTTTGCTCCGGAGGCTGCCGAAAGCGAAAACAGCTGCTTTTGAGGATGGAGTCCGCAGTAAAGCAGAGAGGGCCAAATTGTCTGTGGCATTTGAAAGGGTTCCAGGAGGCAGTGAGAACCAGCATTACTTTTCCCCGCTGGCACCTTTGCTGTGGCAGCAAAAGCTGGACGTTTGTCTTTTTTGCTCCCGAGGCTGCCGAAAGCGAAAACAGCTGCTTTTGAGGATGGAGTCCGCAGGAAAGCAGAGAGGGCCAAATTGTCTGTGGCATTTGAAAGGGTTCCAGGAGGCAGTGAGAACCAGCATTACTTTTCCCCGCTGGCACCTTTGCTGTGGCAGCAAAAGCTGGACGTTTGTCTTTTTTGCTCCGGAGGTTGCCGAAAGCGAAAATAGGTGCTTTTGAGGATGGAGTCCGCAGGAAAGCAGAGAGGGCCAAATTGTCTGTGGCATTTGAAAGGGTTCCAGGAGGCAGTGAGAACCAGCATTACTTTTCCCCGCTGGCACCTTTGCTGTGGCAGCAAAAGCTGGACGTTTGTCTTTTTTGCTCCGGAGGCTGCCGAAAGCGAAAACAGGTGCTTTTGAGGATGGAGTCCGCAGGAAAGCAGAGAGGGCCAAATTGTCTGTGGCATTTGAAAGGGTTCCAGGAGGCAGTGAGAACCAGCATTACTTTTCCCCGCTGGCACCTTTGCTGTGGCAGCAAAAGCTGGACGTTTGTCTTTTTTGCTCCGGAGGCTGCCGAAAGCGAAAACAGGTGCTTTTGAGGATGGAGTCCGCAGGAAAGCAGAGAGGGCCAAATTGTCTGTGGCATTTGAAAGGGTTCCAGGAGGCAGTGAGAACCAGCATTACTTTTCCCCGCTGGCACCTTTGTTGTGGCAGCAAAAGCTGGACGTTTGTCTTTTTTGCTCCGGAGGGCGCCGAAAGCGAAAATAGGTTCTTTTGAGGATGGAGTCCGAAGGAAAGCAGAGAGGGCCAAATTGTCTGTGGCATTTGAAAGGGTTCCAGGAGGCAGTGAGAACGAGCATTACTTTTCCCCGCTGGCACCTTTGCTGTGGCAGCAAAAGCTGGACGTTTGTCTTTTTTGCTCCGGAGGCTGCCGAAAGCGAAAACAGGTGCTTTTGAGGATGGAGTCCACAGGAAAGCAGAGAGGGCCAAATTGTCTGTGGCATTTGAAAGGGTTCCAGGAGGCAGTGAGGACCAGCATTACTTTTCCCCGCTGGCACCTTTGCTGCGGCAGCAAAAGCTGGACGTTTGTCTTTTTACCACCGGAAGGCGCCGAAAGTGAAAAAAGGCGCTTTTAAGGATAGAGTCCGCAGGAAAGCAGAGAGGGCCAAATTGTCTGTGGCATTTGAAAGGGTTCCAGGAGGCAGTGAGAACCAGCATTACTTTTCCCCGCTGGCACCTTTGCTGTGGCAGCAAAAGCTGGACGTTTGTCTTTTTTGCTCCGGAGGCTGCCGAAAGCGAAAACAGCTGCTTTTGAGGATGGAGTCCGCAGGAAAGCAGAGAGGGCCAAATTGTCTGTGGCATTTGAAAGGGTTCCAGGAGGCAGTGAGAACCAGCATTACTTTTCCCCGCTGGCACCTTTGCTGTGGCAGCAAAAGCTGGACGTTTGTCTTTTTTGCTCCGGAGGCTGCCGAAAGCGAAAACAGCTGCTTTTGAGGATGGAGTCCGCAGGAAAGCAGAGAGGGCCAAATTGTCTGTGGCATTTGAAAGGGTTCCAGGAGGCAGTGAGAACCAGCATTACTTTTCCCCGCTGGCACCTTTGCTGTGGCAGCAAAAGCTGGACGTTTGTCTTTTTTGCTCCGGAGGCTGCCGAAAGCGAAAACAGGTGCTTTTGAGGATGGAGTCCGCAGGAAAGCAGAGAGGGCCAAATTGTCTGTGGCATTTGAAGAGGTTCCAGGAGGCAGTGAGAACCAGCATTACTTTTCCCCGCTGGCACCTTTGCTGTGGCAGCAAAAGCTGGACGTTTGTCTTTTTTGCTCCGGAGGGCGCCGAAAGCAAAAATAGGTTCTTTTGAGGATGGAGTCCGCAGGAAAGCAGAGAGGGCCAAATTGTCTGTGGCATTTGAAAGGGTTCCAGGAGGCAGTGAGAACCAGCATTACTTTTCCCCGCTGGCACCTTTGCTGTGGCAGCAAAAGCTGGACGTTTGTCTTTTTTGCTCCGGAGGCTGCCCAAAGCGAAAACAAGTGCTTTTGATGATGGAGTCCGCAGGAAAGCAGAGAGGGCCAAATTGTCTTTGGCATTTAAAGAGGTTCCAGGAGGCAGTGAGGACCAGCATTACTTTTCCCCGCTGGCACCTTTGATGCGGCAGCAAAAGCTGGACGTTTCTCTTTTTACCACCGGAAGGCGCCGAAAGTGAAAAAAGGCGCTTTTGAAGATAGAGTCCGCAGGAAAGCAGAGAGGGCCAAATTGTCTGGGGCATTTGAAAGGGTTCCAGGAGGCAGTGAGAACCAGCATTACTTTTCCCCGCTGGCACCTTTGCTGTGGCAGCAAAAGCTGGACGTTTGTCTTTTTTGCTCCGGAGGCTGCCGAAAGCGAAAACAGCTGCTTTTGAGGATGGAGTCCGCAGTAAAGCAGAGAGGGCCAAATTGTCTGTGGCATTTGAAAGGGTTCCAGGAGGCAGTGAGAACCAGCATTACTTTTCCCCGCTGGCACCTTTGCTGTGGCAGCAAAAGCTGGACGTTTGTCTTTTTTGCTCCCGAGGCTGCCGAAAGCGAAAACAGCTGCTTTTGAGGATGGAGTCCGCAGGAAAGCAGAGAGGGCCAAATTGTCTGTGGCATTTGAAAGGGTTCCAGGAGGCAGTGAGAACCAGCATTACTTTTCCCCGCTGGCACCTTTGCTGTGGCAGCAAAAGCTGGACGTTTGTCTTTTTTGCTCCGGAGGTTGCCGAAAGCGAAAATAGGTGCTTTTGAGGATGGAGTCCGCAGGAAAGCAGAGAGGGCCAAATTGTCTGTGGCATTTGAAAGGGTTCCAGGAGGCAGTGAGAACCAGCATTACTTTTCCCCGCTGGCACCTTTGCTGTGGCAGCAAAAGCTGGACGTTTGTCTTTTTTGCTCCGGAGGCTGCCGAAAGCGAAAACAGGTGCTTTTGAGGATGGAGTCCGCAGGAAAGCAGAGAGGGCCAAATTGTCTGTGGCATTTGAAAGGGTTCCAGGAGGCAGTGAGAACCAGCATTACTTTTCCCCGCTGGCACCTTTGCTGTGGCAGCAAAAGCTGGACGTTTGTCTTTTTTGCTCCGGAGGCTGCCGAAAGCGAAAACAGGTGCTTTTGAGGATGGAGTCCGCAGGAAAGCAGAGAGGGCCAAATTGTCTGTGGCATTTGAAAGGGTTCCAGGAGGCAGTGAGAACCAGCATTACTTTTCCCCGCTGGCACCTTTGTTGTGGCAGCAAAAGCTGGACGTTTGTCTTTTTTGCTCCGGAGGGCGCCGAAATCGAAAATAGGTTCTTTTGAGGATGGAGTCCGCAGGAAAGCAGAGAGGGCCAAATTGTCTGTGGCATTTGAAAGGGTTCCAGGAGGCAGTGAGAACCAGCATTACTTTTCCCCGCTGGCACCTTTGCTGTGGCAGCAAAAGCTGGACGTTTTTCTTTTTTGCTCCGGAGGCTGCCGAAAGCGAAAACAGGTGCTTTTGAGGATGGAGTCCACAGGAAAGCAGAGAGGGCCAAATTGTCTGTGGCATTTGAAAGGGTTCCAGGAGGCAGTGAGAACCAGCATTACTTTTCCCCGCTGGCACCTTTGCTGTGGCAGCAAAAGCTGGACGTTTGTCTTTTTTGCTCCGGAGGCTGCCGAAAGCGAAAACAGCTGCTTTTGAGGATGGAGTCCGCAGGAAAGCAGAGAGGGCCAAATTGTCTGTGGCATTTGAAGAGGTTCCAGGAGGCAGTGAGAACCAGCATTACTTTTCCCCGCTGGTACCTTTGCTGTGGCAGCAAAAGCTGGACGTTTGTCTTTTTTGCTCCGGAGGGCGCCGAAAGCAAAAATAGGTTCTTTTGAGGATGGAGTTCGCAGGAAAGCAGAGAGGGCCAAATTGTCTGTGGCATTTGAAAGGGTTCCAGGAGGCAGTGAGAACCAGCATTACTTTTCCCCGCTGGCACCTTTGCTGTGGCAGCAAAAGCTGGACGTTTGTCTTTTTTGCTCCGGAGGCTGCCGAAAGCGAAAATAGGTTCTTTTGAGGATGGAGTCCGCAGGAAAGCAGAGAGGGCCAAATTGTCTGTGGCATTTGAAAGGGTTCCAGGAGGCAGTGAGAACCAGCATTACTTTTCCCCGCTGGCACCTTTGCTGTGGCAGCAAAAGCTGGACTTTTGTCTTTTTTGCTCCGGAGGCTGCCCAAAGCGAAAACAGGTGCTTTTGATGATGGAGTCCGCAGGAAAGCAGAGAGGGCCAAATTGTCTTTGGCATTTAAAGAGGTTCCAGGAGGCAGTGAGGACCAGCATTTCTTTTCCCCGCTGGCAGCTTTGCTGTGGCAGCAAAAGCTGGACGTTTGTCTTTTTACCACTGGAAGGCGCCGAAAGTGAAAAAAGGCTCTTTTGAGGATAGAGTCCGCAGGAAAGCAGAGAGGGCCAAATTGTCTGTGGCATTTGAAAGGGTTCCAGGAGGCAGTGAGAACCAGCATTACTTTTCCCCGCTGGCATCTTTGCTGTGGCAGCAAAAGCTGGACGTTTGTCTTTTTTGCTCCGGAGGCTGCCGAAAGCGAAAACAGGTGCTTTTGAGGATGGAGTCCGCAGCAAAGCAGAGAGGGCCAAATTGTCTGTGGCATTTGAAAGGGTTCCAGGAGGCAGTGAGAACCAGCATTACTTTTCCCCGCTGGCACCTTTGCTGTGGCAGCAAAAGCTGGACGTTTGTCTTTTTTGCTCCGGAGGCTGCCGAAAGCGAAAACAGGTGCTTTTGAGGATGGAGTCCGCAGGAAAGCAGAGAGGGCCAAATTGTCTGTGGCATTTGAAAGGGTTCCAGGAGGCAGTGAGAACCAGCATTACTTTTCCCCGCTGGCACCTTTGCTGTGGCAGCAAAAGCTGGACGTTTGTCTTTTTTGCTCCGGAGGTTGCCGAAAGCGAAAATAGGTGCTTTTGAGGATGGAGTCCGCAGGAAAGCAGAGAGGGCCAAATTGTCTGTGGCATTTGAAAGGGTTCCAGGAGGCAGTGAGAACCAGCATTACTTTTCCCCGCTGGCACCTTTGCTGTGGCAGCAAAAGCTGGACGTTTGTCTTTTTTGCTCCCGAGGCTGCCGAAAGCGAAAACAGCTGCTTTTGAGGATGGAGTCCGCAGGAAAGCAGAGAGGGCCAAATTGTCTGTGGCATTTGAAAGGGTTCCAGGAGGCAGTGAGAACCAGCATTACTTTTCCCCGCTGGCACCTTTGCTGTGGCAGCAAAAGCTGGACGTTTGTCTTTTTTGCTCCGGAGGTTGCCGAAAGCGAAAATAGGTGCTTTTGAGGATGGAGTCCGCAGGAAAGCAGAGAGGGCCAAATTGTCTGTGGCATTTGAAAGGGTTCCAGGAGGCAGTGAGAACCAGCATTACTTTTCCCCGCTGGCACCTTTGCTGTGGCAGCAAAAGCTGGACGTTTGTCTTTTTTGCTCCGGAGGCTGCCGAAAGCGAAAACAGGTGCTTTTGAGGATGGAGTCCGCAGGAAAGCAGAGAGGGCCAAATTGTCTGTGGCATTTGAAAGGGTTCCAGGAGGCAGTGAGAACCAGCATTACTTTTCCCCGCTGGCACCTTTGCTGTGGCAGCAAAAGCTGGACGTTTGTCTTTTTTGCTCCGGAGGCTGCCGAAAGCGAAAACAGGTGCTTTTGAGGATGGAGTCCGCAGGAAAGCAGAGAGGGCCAAATTGTCTGTGGCATTTGAAAGGGTTCCAGGAGGCAGTGAGAACCAGCATTACTTTTCCCCGCTGGCACCTTTGTTGTGGCAGCAAAAGCTGGACGTTTGTCTTTTTTGCTCCGGAGGGCGCCGAAATCGAAAATAGGTTCTTTTGAGGATGGAGTCCGCAGGAAAGCAGAGAGGGCCAAATTGTCTGTGGCATTTGAAAGGGTTCCAGGAGGCAGTGAGAACCAGCATTACTTTTCCCCGCTGGCACCTTTGCTGTGGCAGCAAAAGCTGGACGTTTGTCTTTTTTGCTCCGGAGGCTGCCGAAAGCGAAAACAGGTGCTTTTGAGGATGGAGTCCACAGGAAAGCAGAGAGGGCCAAATTGTCTGTGGCATTTGAAAGGGTTCCAGGAGGCAGTGAGAACCAGCATTACTTTTCCCCGCTGGCACCTTTGCTGTGGCAGCAAAAGCTGGACGTTTGTCTTTTTTGCTCCGGAGGCTGCCGAAAGCGAAAACAGCTGCTTTTGAGGATGGAGTCCGCAGGAAAGCAGAGAGGGCCAAATTGTCTGTGGCATTTGAAGAGGTTCCAGGAGGCAGTGAGAACCAGCATTACTTTTCCCCGCTGGTACCTTTGCTGTGGCAGCAAAAGCTGGACGTTTGTCTTTTTTGCTCCGGAGGCTGACGAAAGCGAAAACAGGTGCTTTTGAGGATGGAGTCCGCAGCAAAGCAGAGAGGGCCAAATTGTCTGTGGCATTTGAAAGAGTTCCAGGAGGCAGTGAGAACCAGCATTACTTTTCCCCGCTGGCACCTTTGCTGTGGCAGCAAAAGCTGGACGTTTGTCTTTTTTGCTCCGGAGGCTGCCGAAAGCGAAAACAGGTGCTTTTGAGGATGGAGTCCGCAGGAAAGCAGAGAGGGCCAAATTGTCTGTGGCATTTGAAAGGGTTCCAGGAGGCAGTGAGAACCAGCATTACTTTTCCCCGCTGGCACCTTTGCTGTGGCAGCAAAAGCTGGACGTTTGTCTTTTTTGCTCCGGAGGGCGCCGAAAGTGAAAACATGTGCTTTTGAGGATGGAGTCCGCAGGAAAGCAGAGAGGGCCAAATTGTCTGTGGCATTTGAAAGGGTTCAAGGAGGCAGTGAGAACCAGCATTACTTTTCCCCGTTGCTACCTTTGCTGTGGCAGCAAAAGCTGGACGTTTGTCTTTTTTGCTCCGGAGGCTGCCGAAAGCGAAAATAGGTTCTTTTGAGGATGGAGTCCGAAGGAAAGCAGAGAGGGCCAAATTGTCTGTGGCATTTGAAAGGGTTCCAGGAGGCAGTGAGAACCAGCATTACTTTTCCCCGCTGGCACCTTTGCTGTGGCAGCAAAAGCTGGATGTTTGTCTTTTTTGCTCCGGAGGCTGCCGAAAGCGAAAACAGGTGCTTTTGAGGATGGAGTCCGCAGGAAAGCAGAGAGAGCCAAATTGTCTGGGGCACTTGAAGGAGTTCCAGGAGGCAGTGAGAACCAGCATTACTTTTCCCCGCTGGCACCTTTGCTGTGGCAGCAAAAGCTGGACGTTTGTCTTTTTTGCTCCGGAGGCTGCCGAAAGCGAAAACAGGTGCTTTTGAGGATGGAGTCCACAGGAAAGCAGAGAGGGCCAAATTGTCTGTGGCATTTGAAAGGGTTCCAGGAGGCAGTGAGAACCAGCATTACTTTTCCCCGCTGGCACCTTTGGTGTTGCAGCAAAAGCTGGACGTTTGTCTTTTTTGCTCCGGAGGCTGCCCAAAGCGAAAACAGCTGCTTTTGAGGATGGAGTCCGCAGGAAAGCAGAGAGGGCCAAATTGTCTGTGGCATTTGAAGAGGTTCCAGGAGGCAGTGAGAACCAGCATTACTTTTCCACGCTGGTACCTTTGCTGTGGCAGCAAAAGCTGGACGTTTGTCTTTTTTGCTCCGGAGGGCGCCGAAAGCAAAAATAGGTTCTTTTGAGGATGGAGTCCGCAGGAAAGCAGAGAGGGCCAAATTGTCTGTGGCATTTGAAAGGGTTCCAGGAGGCAGTGAGAACCAGCATTACTTTTCCCCGCTGGCACCTTTGCTGTGGCAGCAAAAGCTGGACGTTTGTCTTTTTTGCTCCGGAGGCTGACCAAAGCGAAAACAGGTGCTTTTGATGATGGAGTCCGCAGGAAAGCAGAGAGGGCCAAATTGTCTTTGGCATTTAAAGAGGTTCCAGGAGGCAGTGAGGACCAGCATTACTTTTCCCCGCTGGCAGCTTTGCTGTGGCAGCAAAAGCTGGACGTTTGTCTTTTTACCACCGGAAGGCGCCGAAAGTGAAAAAAGGCGCTTTTGAGGATAGAGTCCGCAGGAAAGCAGAGAGGGCCAAATTGTCTGGGGCATTTGAAAGGGTTCCAGGAGGCAGTGAGAACCAGCATTACTTTTCCCCGCTGGCACCTTTGCTGTGGCAGCAAAAGCTGGACGTTTGTCTTTTTTGCTCCGGAGGCTGCCGAAAGCGAAAACAGGTGCTTTTGAGGATGGAGTCCGCAGGAAAGCAGAGAGGGCCAAATTGTCTGTGGCATTTGAAAGGGTTCCAGGAGGCAGTGAGAACCAGCATTACTTTTCCCCGCTGGCACCTTTGCTGTGGCAGCAAAAGCTGGACGTTTGTCTTTTTTGCTCCGGAGGTTGCCGAAAGCGAAAATAGGTGCTTTTGAGGATGGAGTCCGCAGGAAAGCAGAGAGAGCCAAATTGTCTGTGGCATTTGAAGGAGTTCCAGGAGGCAGTGAGAACCACCATTACTTTTCCCCGCTGGCACCTTTGCTGTGGCAGCAAAAGCTGGACGTTTGTCTTTTTTGCTCCGGAGGGCGCCGAAAGTGAAAAAAGGCGCTTTTGAGGATAGAGTCCGCAGGAAAGCAGAGAGGGCCAAATTGTCTGGGGCATTTGAAAGGGTTCCAGGAGGCAGTGAGAACCAGCATTACTTTTCCCCGCTGGCACCTTTGCTGTGGCAGCAAAAGCTGGACGTTTGTCTTTTTTGCTCCGGAGGCTGCCGAAAGCGAAAACAGCTGCTTTTGAGGATGGAGTCCGCAGGAAAGCAGAGAGGGCCAAATTGTCTGTGGCATTTGAAAGGGTTCAAGGAGGCAGTGAGAACCAGCATTACTTTTCCCCGTTGGTACATTTGCTGTGGCAGCAAAAGCTGGACGTTTGTCTTTTTTGCTCCGGAGGCTGCCGAAAGCGAAAATAGGTTCTTTTGAGGATGGAGTCCGCAGGAAAGCAGAGAGGGCCAAATTGTCTGTGGCATTTGAAAGGGTTCCAGGAGGCAGTGAGAACCAGCATTACTTTTCCCCGCTGGCACCTTTGCTGTGGCAGCAAAAGCTGGACGTTTGTCTTTTTTGCTCCGGAGGCTGAAAAGCGAAAACAGGTGCTTTTGAGGATGGAGTCCGCAGCAAAGCAGAGAGGGCCAAATTGTCTGTGGCATTTGAAAGGGTTCCAGGAGGCAGTGAGAACCAGCATTACTTTTCCCCGCTGGCACCTTTGCTGTGGCAGCAAAAGCTGGACGTTTGTCTTTTTTGCTCCGGAGGCTGCCGAAAGCGAAAACAGGTGCTTTTGAGGATGGAGTCCGCAGGAAAGCAGAGAGGGCCAAATTGTCTGTGGCATTTGAAAGGGTTCCAGGAGGCAGTGAGAACCAGCATTACTTTTCCCCGCTGGCACCTTTGCTGTGGCAGCAAAAGCTGGACGTTTGTCTTTTTTGCTCCGGAGGTTGCCGAAAGCGAAAATAGGTGCTTTTGAGGATGGAGTCCGCAGGAAAGCAGAGAGGGCCAAATTGTCTGTGGCATTTGAAAGGGTTCCAGGAGGCAGTGAGAACCAGCATTACTTTTCCCCGCTGGCACCTTTGCTGTGGCAGCAAAAGCTGGACGTTTGTCTTTTTTGCTCCGGAGGTTGCCGAAAGCGAAAATAGGTGCTTTTGAGGATGGAGTCCGCAGGAAAGCAGAGAGAGCCAAATTGTCTGTGGCATTTGAAGGAGTTCCAGGAGGCAGTGAGAACCACCATTACTTTTCCCCGCTGGCACCTTTGCTGTGGCAGCAAAAGCTGGACGTTTGTCTTTTTTGCTCCGGAGGGCGCCGAAAGTGAAAACAGGTGCTTTTGAGGATGGAGTCCGCAGGAAAGCAGAGAGGGCCAAATTGTCTGTGGCATTTGAAAGGGTTCAAGGAGGCAGTGAGAACCAGCATTACTTTTCCCCGTTGGTACCTTTGCTGTGGCAGCAAAAGCTGGACGTTTGTCTTTTTTGCTCCGGAGGCTGCCGAAAGCGAAAATAGGTTCTTTTGAGGATGGAGTCCGCAGGAAAGCAGAGAGGGCCAAATTGTCTGTGGCATTTGAAAGGGTTCCAGGAGGCAGTGAGAACCAGCATTACTTTTCCCCGCTGGCACCTTTGCTGTGGCAGCAAAAGCTGGATGTTTGTCTTTTTTGCTCCGGAGGCTGCCGAAAGCGAAAACAGGTGCTTTTGAGGATGGAGTCCGCAGGAAAGCAGAGAGAGCCAAATTGTCTGGGGCACTTGAAGGAGTTCCAGGAGGCAGTGAGAACCAGCATTACTTTTCCCCGCTGGCACCTTTGCTGTGGCAGCAAAAGCTGGACGTTTGTCTTTTTTGCTCCGGAGGCTGCCGAAAGCGAAAACAGGTGCTTTTGAGGATGGAGTCCACAGGAAAGCAGAGAGGGCCAAATTGTCTGTGGCATTTGAAAGGGTTCCAGGAGGCAGTGAGAACCAGCATTACTTTTCCCCGCTGGCACCTTTGGTGTTGCAGCAAAAGCTGGACGTTTGTCTTTTTTGCTCCGGTGGCTGCCCAAAGCGAAAACAGCTGCTTTTGAGGATGGAGTCCGCAGGAAAGCAGAGAGGGCCAAATTGTCTGTGGCATTTGAAGAGGTTCCAGGAGGCAGTGAGAACCAGCATTACTTTTCCACGCTGGTACCTTTGCTGTGGCAGCAAAAGCTGGACGTTTGTCTTTTTTGCTCCGGAGGGCGCCGAAAGCAAAAATAGGTTCTTTTGAGGATGGAGTCCGCAGGAAAGCAGAGAGGGCCAAATTGTCTGTGGCATTTGAAAGGGTTCCAGGAGGCAGTGAGAACCAGCATTACTTTTCCCCGCTGGCACCTTTGCTGTGGCAGCAAAAGCTGGACGTTTGTCTTTTTTGCTCCGGAGGCTGCCCAAAGCGAAAACAGGTGCTTTTGATGATGGAGTCCGCAGAAAAGCAGAGAGGGCCAAATTGTCTTTGGCATTTAAAGAGGTTCCAGGAGGCAGTGAGGACCAGCATTACTTTTCCCCGCTGGCAGCTTTGCTGTGGCAGCAAAAGCTGGACGTTTGTCTTTTTACCACCGGAAGGCGCCGAAAGTGAAAAAAGGCGCTTTTGAGGATAGAGTCCGCAGGAAAGCAGAGAGGGCCAAATTGTCTGGGGCATTTGAAAGGGTTCCAGGAGGCAGTGAGAACCAGCATTACTTTTCCCCGCTGGCACCTTTGCTGTGGCAGCAAAAGCTGGACGTTTGTCTTTTTTGCTCCGGAGGCTGCCGAAAGCGAAAACAGGTGCTTTTGAGGATGGAGTCCGCAGGAAAGCAGAGAGGGCCAAATTGTCTGTGGCATTTGAAAGGGTTCCAGGAGGCAGTGAGAACCAGCATTACTTTTCCCCGCTGGCACCTTTGCTGTGGCAGCAAAAGCTGGACGTTTGTCTTTTTTGCTCCGGAGGTTGCCGAAAGCGAAAATAGGTGCTTTTGAGGATGGAGTCCGCAGGAAAGCAGAGAGAGCCAAATTGTCTGTGGCATTTGAAGGAGTTCCAGGAGGCAGTGAGAACCAGCATTACTTTTCCCCGCTGGCACCTTTGCTGTGGCAGCAAAAGCTGGACGTTTGTCTTTTTTGCTCCGGAGGCTGCCGAAAGCGAAAACAGGTGCTTTTGAGGATGGAGTCCGCAGGAAAGCAGAGAGGGCCAAATTGTCTGTGGCATTTGAAAGGGTTCCAGGAGGCAGTGAGAACCAGCATTACTTTTCCCCGTTGGCACCATTGCTGTGGCAGCAAAAGCTGGATGTTTGTCTTTTTTGCTCCGGAGGCTGCCGAAAGCGAAAACAGCTGCTTTTGAGGATGGAGTCCGCAGGAAAGCAGAGAGGGCCAAATTGTCTGTGGCATTTGAAAGGGTTCCAGGAGGCAGTGAGAACCAGGATTACTTTTCCCCGCTGGCACCTTTGCTGTGGCAGCAAATGTTGGACGTTTGTCTTTTTTGCTCCGGAGGCTGCCGAAAGCGAAAACAGGTGCTTTTGAGGACGGAGTCCGCAGGAAAGCAGAGAGGGCCAAATTGTCTGTGGCATTTGAAAGGGTTCCAGGAGGCAGTGAGAACCAGCATTACTTTTCCCCGCTGGCACTTTTGCTGTGGCAGCAAATGTTGGACGTTTGTCTTTTTTGCTCCGGAGGCTGCCGAAAGCGAAAACAGCTGCTTTTGAGGATGGAGTCCGCAGGAAAGCAGAGAGGGCCAAATTGTCTGTGGCATTTGAAAGGGTTCCAGGAGGCAGTGAGAACCAGCATTACTTTTCCCCGCTGGCACCTTTGCTGTGGCAGAAAAAGCTGGACGTTTGTCTTTTTTGCTCCGGAGGGCGCCGAAAGCGAAAATAGGTTCTTTTGAGGATGGAGTCCGCAGGAAAGCAGAGAGGGACAAATTGTCTGGGGCATTTGAAAGGGTTCCAGGAGGCAGTGAGAACCAGCATTACTTTTCCCCGCTGGCACCTTTGCTGTGGCAGCAAAAGCTGGACGTTTGTCTTTTTTGCTCCGGAGGGCGCCGAAAGCGAAAATAGGTGCTTTTGAGGATGGAGTCCGAAGGAAAGCAGAGAGGGCCAAATTGTCTGTGGCATTTGAAAGGGTTCCAGGAGGCAGTGAGAACCAGCATTACTTTTCCCCGCTGGCACCTTTGCTGTGGCAGCAAAAGCTGGATGTTTGTCTTTTTTGCTCCGGAGGCTGCCGAAAGCGAAAACAGGTGCTTTTGAAGATGGAGTCCGCAGGAAAGCAGAGAGGGCCAAATTGTCTGTGGCATTTGAAAGGGTTCCAGGAGGCAGTGAGAACCAGCATTACTTTTCCCCGTTGGCACCTTTGCTGTGGCAGCAAAAGCTGGACGTTTGTCTTTTTTGCTCCGGAGGCTGCCGAAAGCGAAAACAGGTGCTTTTGAGGATGGAGTCCGCAGGAAAGCAGAGAGGGCCAAATTGTCTGTGGCATTTGAAAGGGTTCCAGGAGGCAGTGAGAACCAGCATTACTTTTCCCCGCTGGCACCTTTGCTGTGGCAGCAAAAGCTGGACGTTTGTCTTTTTTGCTCCGGAGTCTGCTGAAAGCGAAAATAGGTTCTTTTGAGGATGGAGTCCGCAGGAAAGCAGAGAGGGCCAAATTGTCTGTGGCATTTGAAAGGGTTCCAGGAGGCAGTGAGAACCAGCATTACTTTTCCCCGCTGGCACCTTTGCTGTGGCAGCAAAAGCTGGACGTTTGTCTTTTTTGCTCCGGAGGCTGCCGAAAGCGAAAACAGGTGCTTTTGAGGATGGAGTCCGCAGGAAAGCAGAGAGAGCCAAATTGTTTGGGCATTTGAAGGAGTTCCAGGAGGCAGTGAGAACCAGCATTACTTTTCCCCGCTGGCACCTTTGCTGTGGCAGCAAAAGCTGGACGTTTGTCTTTTTTGCTCCGGAGGGCGCCGAAAGCGAAAACAGCTGCTTTTGAGGATGGAGTCCGCAGCAAAGCAGAGAGGGCCAAATTGTCTGTGGCATTTGAAAGGGTTCCAGGAGGCAGTGAGAACCAGCATTACTTTTCCCCGCTGGCACCTTTGCTGTGGCAGCAAAAGCTGGACGTTTGTCTTTTTTGCTCCGGAGGGCGCCGAAAGCGAAAATAGGTGCTTTTGAGGATGGAGTCCGAAGGAAAGCAGAGAGGGCCAAATTGTCTGTGGCATTTGAAAGGGTTCCAGGAGGCAGTGAGAACCAGCATTACTTTTCCCCGCTGGCACCTTTGCTGTGGCAGCAAAAGCTGGACGTTTGTCTTTTTTGCTCCGGAGGCTGCCCAAAGCGAAAACAGGTGCTTTTGATGATGGAGTCCGCAGGAAAGCAGAGAGGGCCAAATTGTCTTTGGCATTTAAAGAGGTTCCAGGAGGCAGTGAGGACCAGCATTACTTTTCCCCGCTGGCACCTTTGCTGCGGCAGCAAAAGCTGGACGTTTGTCTTTTTTGCTCCGGAGGGCGCCGAAAGTGAAAAAAGGCGCTTTTGAGGATAGAGTCCGCAGGAAAGCAGAGAGGGCCAAATTGTCTGTGGCATTTGAAAGGGTTCCAGGAGGCAGTGAGAACCAGCATTATTTTTCACCGCTGGCACCTTTGCTGTGGCAGCAAAAGCTGGACGTTTGTCTTTTTTGCTCCGGAGGTTGCCGAAAGCGAAAATAGGTGCTTTTGAGGATGGAGTCCGCAGGAAAGCAGAGAGATCCAAATTGTCTGTGGCATTTGAAGGAGTTCCAGGAGGCAGTGAGAACCAGCATTACTTTTCCCCGCTGGCACCTTTGCTGTGGCAGCAAAAGCTGGATGTTTGTCTTTTTTGCTCCGGAGGCTGCCGAAAGCGAAAACAGGTGCTTTTGAGGATGGAGTCCGCAGGAAAGCAGAGAGGGCCAAATTGTCTGTGGCATTTGAAAGGGTTCCAGGAGGCAGTGAGAACCAGCATTACTTTTCCCCGCTGGCACCTTTGCTGTGGCAGCAAAAGCTGGACGTTTGTCTTTTTTGCTCCGGAGGCTGCCGAAAGCGAAAACAGGTGCTTTTGAGGATGGAGTCCGCAGGAAAGCAGAGAGAGCCAAATTGTCTGGGGCATTTGAAAGGGTTCCAGGAGGCAGTGAGAACCAGCATTACTTTTCCCCGCTGGCACCTTTGCTGTGGCAGCAAAAGCTGGACGTTTGTCTTTTTTGCTCCGGAGGCTGCCGAAAGCGAAAACAGGTGCTTTTGAAGATGGAGTCCGCAGGAAAGCAGAGAGGGCCAAATTGTCTGTGGCATTTGAAAGGGTTCCAGGAGGCAGTGAGAACCAGCATTACTTTTCCCCGTTGGCACCTTTGCTGTGGCAGCAAAAGCTGGACGTTTGTCTTTTTTGCTCCGGAGGCTGCCGAAAGCGAAAACAGGTGCTTTTGAGGATGGAGTCCGCAGGAAAGCAGAGAGGGCCAAATTGTCTGTGGCATTTGAAAGGGTTCCAGGAGGCAGTGAGAACCAGCATTACTTTTCCCCGTTGGCACCTTTGCTGTGGCAGCAAAAGCTGGACGTTTGTCTTTTTTGCTCCGGAGGCTGCTGAAAGCGAAAATAGGTTCTTTTGAGGATGGAGTCCACAGGAAAGCAGAGAGGGCCAAATTGTCTGTGGCATTTGAAAGGGTTCCAGGAGGCAGTGAGAACCACCATTACTTTTCCCCGCTGGCACCTTTGCTGTGGCAGCAAAAGCTGGACGTTTGTCTTTTTTGCTCCGGAGGCTGCCGAAAGCGAAAACAGGTGCTTTTGAGGATGGAGTCCGCAGGAAAGCAGAGAGAGCCAAATTGTTTGGGCATTTGAAGGAGTTCCAGGAGGCAGTGAGAACCAGCATTACTTTTCCCCGCTGGCACCTTTGCTGTGGCAGCAAAAGCTGGACTTTTGTCTTTTTTGCTCCGGAGGCTGCCGAAAGCGAAAACAGCTGCTTTTGAGGATGGAGTCCGCAGGAAAGCAGAGAGGGCCAAATTGTCTGTGGCATTTGAAAGGGTTCCAGGAGGCAGTGAGAACCAGCATTACTTTTCCCCGCTGGCACCTTTGCTGTGGCAGCAAAAGCTGGATGTTTGTCTTTTTTGCTCCGGAGGCTGCCGAAAGCGAAAACAGGTGCTTTTGAGGATGGAGTCCGCAGGAAAGCAGAGAGGGCCAAATTGTCTGTGGCATTTGAAAGGGTTCCAGGAGGCAGTGAGAACCAGCATTACTTTTCCCCGCTGGCACCTTTGCTGTGGCAGCAAAAGCTGGACGTTTGTCTTTTTTGCTCCGGAGGCTGCCGAAAGCGAAAACAGGTGCTTTTGAGGATGGAGTCCGCAGGAAAGCAGAGAGAGCCAAATTGTCTGGGGCATTTGAAAGGGTTCCAGGAGGCAGTGAGAACCAGCATTACTTTTCCCCGCTGGCACCTTTGCTGTGGCAGCAAAAGCTGGACGTTTGTCTTTTTTGCTCCGGAGGCTGCCGAAAGCGAAAACAGGTGCTTTTGAAGATGGAGTCCGCAGGAAAGCAGAGAGGGCCAAATTGTCTGTGGCATTTGAAAGGGTTCCAGGAGGCAGTGAGAACCAGCATTACTTTTCCCCGTTGGCACCTTTGCTGTGGCAGCAAAAGCTGGACGTTTGTCTTTTTTGCTCCGGAGGCTGCCGAAAGCGAAAACAGGTGCTTTTGAGGATGGAGTCCGCAGGAAAGCAGAGAGGGCCAAATTGTCTGTGGCATTTGAAAGGGTTCCAGGAGGCAGTGAGAACCAGCATTACTTTTCCCCGTTGGCACCTTTGCTGTGGCAGCAAAAGCTGGACGTTTGTCTTTTTTGCTCCGGAGGCTGCTGAAAGCGAAAATAGGTTCTTTTGAGGATGGAGTCCACAGGAAAGCAGAGAGGGCCAAATTGTCTGTGGCATTTGAAAGGGTTCCAGGAGGCAGTGAGAACCACCATTACTTTTCCCCGCTGGCACCTTTGCTGTGGCAGCAAAAGCTGGACGTTTGTCTTTTTTGCTCCGGAGGCTGCCGAAAGCGAAAACAGGTGCTTTTGAGGATGGAGTCCGCAGGAAAGCAGAGAGAGCCAAATTGTTTGGGCATTTGAAGGAGTTCCAGGAGGCAGTGAGAACCAGCATTACTTTTCCCCGCTGGCACCTTTGCTGTGGCAGCAAAAGCTGGACTTTTGTCTTTTTTGCTCCGGAGGCTGCCGAAAGCGAAAACAGCTGCTTTTGAGGATGGAGTCCGCAGGAAAGCAGAGAGGGCCAAATTGTCTGTGGCATTTGAAAGGGTTCCAGGAGGCAGTGAGAACCACCATTACTTTTCCCCGCTGGCACCTTTGCTGTGGCAGCAAAAGCTGGACGTTTGTCTTTTTTGCTCCGGAGGCTGCCGAAAGCGAAAACAGCTGCTTTTGAGGATGGAGTCCGCAGGAAAGCAGAGAGGGCCAAATTGTCTGTGGCATTTGAAAGGGTTCCAGGAGGCAGTGAGAACCGGCATTACTTTTCCCCGCTGGCACCTTTGTTGTGGCAGCAAAAGCTGGACGTTTGTCTTTTTTGCTCCGGAGGCTGCCGAAAGCGAAAACAGGTGCTTTTGAGGATGGAGTCCGCAGGAAAGCAGAGAGGGCCAAATTGTCTGTGGCATTTGAAAGGGTTCCAGGAGGCAGTGAGAACCAGCATTACTTTTCCCCGCTGGCACCTTTGCTGTGGCAGCAAAAGCTGGATGTTTGTCTTTTTTGCTCCGGAGGCTGCCGAAAGCGAAAACAGGTGCTTTTGAAGATGGAGTCCGCAGGAAAGCAGAGAGGGCCAAATTGTCTGTGGCATTTGAAAGGGTTCCAGGAGGCAGTGAGAACCAGCATTACTTTTCCCCGTTGGCACCTTTGCTGTGGCAGCAAAAGCTGGACGTTTGTCTTTTTTGCTCCGGAGGCTGCCGAAAGCGAAAACAGGTGCTTTTGAGGATGGAGTCCGCAGGAAAGCAGAGAGGGCCAAATTGTCTGTGGCATTTGAAAGGGTTCCAGGAGGCAGTGAGAACCAGCATTACTTTTCCCCGCTGGCACCTTTGCTGTGGCAGCAAAAGCTGGACGTTTGTCTTTTTTGCTCCGGAGTCTGCTGAAAGCGAAAATAGGTTCTTTTGAGGATGGAGTCCGCAGGAAAGCAGAGAGGGCCAAATTGTCTGTGGCATTTGAAAGGGTTCCAGGAGGCAGTGAGAACCAGCATTACTTTTCCCCGCTGGCACCTTTGCTGTGGCAGCAAAAGCTGGACGTTTGTCTTTTTTGCTCCGGAGGCTGCCGAAAGCGAAAACAGGTGCTTTTGAGGATGGAGTCCGCAGGAAAGCAGAGAGAGCCAAATTGTTTGGGCATTTGAAGGAGTTCCAGGAGGCAGTGAGAACCAGCATTACTTTTCCCCGCTGGCACCTTTGCTGTGGCAGCAAAAGCTGGACGTTTGTCTTTTTTGCTCCGGAGGCTGCCGAAAGCGAAAACAGCTGCTTTTGAGGATGGAGTCCGCAGCAAAGCAGAGAGGGCCAAATTGTCTGTGGCATTTGAAAGGGTTCCAGGAGGCAGTGAGAACCAGCATTACTTTTCCCCGCTGGCACCTTTGCTGTGGCAGCAAAAGCTGGACGTTTGTCTTTTTTGCTCCGGAGGGCGCCGAAAGCGAAAATAGGTGCTTTTGAGGATGGAGTCCGAAGGAAAGCAGAGAGGGCCAAATTGTCTGTGGCATTTGAAAGGGTTCCAGGAGGCAGTGAGAACCAGCATTACTTTTCCCCGCTGGCACCTTTGCTGTGGCAGCAAAAGCTGGACGTTTGTCTTTTTTGCTCCGGAGGCTGCCCAAAGCGAAAACAGGTGCTTTTGATGATGGAGTCCGCAGGAAAGCAGAGAGGGCCAAATTGTCTTTGGCATTTAAAGAGGTTCCAGGAGGCAGTGAGGACCAGCATTACTTTTCCCCGCTGGCACCTTTGCTGCGGCAGCAAAAGCTGGACGTTTGTCTTTTTACCACCGGAGGGCGCCGAAAGTGAAAAAAGGCGCTTTTGAGGATAGAGTCCGCAGGAAAGCAGAGAGGGCCAAATTGTCTGTGGCATTTGAAAGGGTTCCAGGAGGCAGTGAGAACCAGCATTATTTTTCACCGCTGGCACCTTTGCTGTGGCAGCAAAAGCTGGACGTTTGTCTTTTTTGCTCCGGAGGTTGCCGAAAGCGAAAATAGGTGCTTTTGAGGATGGAGTCCGCAGGAAAGCAGAGAGATCCAAATTGTCTGTGGCATTTGAAGGAGTTCCAGGAGGCAGTGAGAACCAGCATTACTTTTCCCCGCTGGCACCTTTGCTGTGGCAGCAAAAGCTGGATGTTTGTCTTTTTTGCTCCGGAGGCTGCCGAAAGCGAAAACAGGTGCTTTTGAGGATGGAGTCCGCAGGAAAGCAGAGAGGGCCAAATTGTCTGTGGCATTTGAAAGGGTTCCAGGAGGCAGTGAGAACCAGCATTACTTTTCCCCGCTGGCACCTTTGCTGTGGCAGCAAAAGCTGGACGTTTGTCTTTTTTGCTCCGGAGGCTGCCGAAAGCGAAAACAGGTGCTTTTGAGGATGGAGTCCGCAGGAAAGCAGAGAGAGCCAAATTGTCTGTGGCATTTGAAAGGGTTCCAGGAGGCAGTGAGAACCAGCATTACTTTTCCCCGCTGGCACCTTTGCTGTGGCAGCAAAAGCTGGACGTTTGTCTTTTTTGCTCCGGAGGCTGCCGAAAGCGAAAACAGGTGCTTTTGAAGATGGAGTCCGCAGGAAAGCAGAGAGGGCCAAATTGTCTGTGGCATTTGAAAGGGTTCCAGGAGGCAGTGAGAACCAGCATTACTTTTCCCCGTTGGCACCTTTGCTGTGGCAGCAAAAGCTGGACGTTTGTCTTTTTTGCTCCGGAGGCTGCCGAAAGCGAAAACAGGTGCTTTTGAGGATGGAGTCCGCAGGAAAGCAGAGAGGGCCAAATTGTCTGTGGCATTTGAAAGGGTTCCAGGAGGCAGTGAGAACCAGCATTACTTTTCCCCGTTGGCACCTTTGCTGTGGCAGCAAAAGCTGGACGTTTGTCTTTTTTGCTCCGGAGGCTGCTGAAAGCGAAAATAGGTTCTTTTGAGGATGGAGTCCGCAGGAAAGCAGAGAGGGCCAAATTGTCTGTGGCATTTGAAAGGGTTCCAGGAGGCAGTGAGAACCACCATTACTTTTCCCCGCTGGCACCTTTGCTGTGGCAGCAAAAGCTGGACGTTTGTCTTTTTTGCTCCGGAGGCTGCCGAAAGCGAAAACAGGTGCTTTTGAGGATGGAGTCCGCAGGAAAGCAGAGAGAGCCAAATTGTTTGGGCATTTGAAGGAGTTCCAGGAGGCAGTGAGAACCAGCATTACTTTTCCCCGCTGGCACCTTTGCTGTGGCAGCAAAAGCTGGACTTTTGTCTTTTTTGCTCCGGAGGCTGCCGAAAGCGAAAACAGCTGCTTTTGAGGATGGAGTCCGCAGGAAAGCAGAGAGGGCCAAATTGTCTGTGGCATTTGAAAGGGTTCCAGGAGGCAGTGAGAACCACCATTACTTTTCCCCGCTGGCACCTTTGCTGTGGCAGCAAAAGCTGGACGTTTGTCTTTTTTGCTCCGGAGGCTGCCGAAAGCGAAAACAGCTGCTTTTGAGGATGGAGTCCGCAGGAAAGCAGAGAGGGCCAAATTGTCTGTGGCATTTGAAAGGGTTCCAGGAGGCAGTGAGAACCGGCATTACTTTTCCCCGCTGGCACCTTTGTTGTGGCAGCAAAAGCTGGACGTTTGTCTTTTTTGCTCCGGAGGCTGCCGAAAGCGAAAACAGGTGCTTTTGAGGATGGAGTCCGCAGGAAAGCAGAGAGGGCCAAATTGTCTGTGGCATTTGAAAGGGTTCCAGGAGGCAGTGAGAACCAGCATTACTTTTCCCCGCTGGCACCTTTGCTGTGGCAGCAAAAGCTGGACGTTTGTCTTTTTTGCTCCGGAGGGCGCCGAAAGCGAAAATAGGTGCTTTGGAGGATGGAGTCCGAAGGAAAGCAGAGAGGGCCAAATTGTCTGTGGCATTTGAAAGGGTTCCAGGAGGCAGTGAGAACCAGCATTACTTTTCCCCGCTGGCACCTTTGCTGTGGCAGGAAAAGCTGGACGTTTGTCTTTTTTGCTCCGGAGGCTGCCGAAAGCGAAAACAGGTGCTTTTGAGGATGGAGTCCGCAGGAAAGCAGAGAGGGCCAAATTGTCTGTGGCATTTAAAGAGGTTCCAGGAGGCAGTGAGAACCAGCATTACTTTTCCCCGCTGGCACCTTTGCTGTGGCAGCAAAAGCTGGACGTTTGTCTTTTTTGCTCCGGAGGCTGCCGAAAGCGAAAACAGGTGCTTTTGAGGATGGAGTCCGCAGGAAAGCAGAGAGAGCCAAATTGTCTGGGGCATTTGAAGGAGTTCCAGGAGGCAGTGAGAACCAGCATTACTTTTCCCCGCTGGCACCTTTGCTGTGGCAGCAAAAGCTGGACGTTTGTCTTTTTTGCTCCGGAGGCTGCCGAAAGCGAAAACAGGTGCTTTTGAGGATGGAGTCCGCAGGAAAGCAGAGAGGGCCAAATTGTCTGTGGCATTTGAAAGGGTTCCAGGAGGCAGTGAGAACCAGCATTACTTTTCCCCGCTGGCACCTTTGCTGTGGCAGCAAAAGCTGGACGTTTGTCTTTTTTGCTCCGGAGGCTGCCGAAAGCGAAAACAGGTGCTTTTGAGGATGGAGTCCGCAGCAAAGCAGAGAGGGCCAAATTGTCTGAGGCATTTGAAGAGGTTCCAGGAGGCAGTGAGAACCAGCATTACTTTTCCCCGCTGGCACCTTTGCTGTGGCAGCAAAAGCTGGACGTTTGTCTTTTTTGCTCCGGAGGCTGCCGAAAGCGAAAACAGCTGCTTTTGAGGATGGAGTCCGAAGGAAAGCAGAGAGGGCCAAATTGTCTGAGGCATTTGAAGAGGTTCCAGGAGGCAGTGAGAACCAGCATTACTTTTCCCCGCTGGCACCTTTGCTGTGGCAGCAAAAGCTGGACGTTTGTCTTTTTTGCTCCGGAGGCTGCCCAAAGCGAAAACAGGTGCTTTTGAGGATGGAGTCCACAGGAAAGCAGAGAGGGCCAAATTGTCTGTGGCATTTGAAGAGGTTCCAGGAGGCAGTGAGAACCAGCATTACTTTTCCCCGCTGGCACCTTTGCTGTGGCAGCAAAAGCTGGACGTTTGTCTTTTTTGCTCCGGAGGCTGCCGAAAGCGAAAACAGCTGCTTTTGAGGATGGAGTCCGCAGGAAAGCAGAGAGGGCCAAATTGTCTGTGGCATTTGAAAGGGTTCCAGGAGGCAGTGAGAACCAGCATTACTTTTCCCCGCTGGCACCTTTGCTGTGGCAGCAAAAGCTGGACATTTGTCTTTTTTGCTCCGGAGGCTGCCGAAAGCGAAAACAGCTGCTTTTGAGGATGGAGTCCGCAGGAAAGCAGAGAGGGCCAAATTGTCTGTGGCATTTGAAAGGGTTCCAGGAGGCAGTGAGAACCAGCATTACTTTTCCCCGCTGGCACCTTTGCTGTGGCAGCAAAAGCTGGACGTTTGTCTTTTTTGCTCCGGAGGTTGCCGAAAGCGAAAAAAGGTGCTTTTGAGGATGGAGTCCGCAGGAAAGCAGAGAGAGCCAAATTGTCTGTGGCATTTGAAGGAGTTCCAGGAGGCAGTGAGAACCAGCATTACTTTTCCCCGCTGGCACCTTTGCTGTGGCAGCAAAAGCTGGACGTTTGTCTTTTTTGCTCCGGAGGCTGCCGAAAGCGAAAACAGGTGCTTTTGAGGATGGAGTCCGCAGGAAAGCAGAGAGGGCCAAATTGTCTGTGGCATTTGAAAGGGTTCCAGGAGGCAGTGAGAACCAGCATTACTTTTCCCCGTTGGCACCTTTGCTGTGGCAGCAAAAGCTGGACGTTTGTCTTTTTTGCTCCGGAGGCTGCCGAAAGCGAAAATAGGTGCTTTTGAGGATGGAGTCCGCAGGAAAGCAGAGAGGGCCAAATTGTCTGTGGCATTTGAAAGGGTTCCAGGAGGCAGTGAGAACCAGCATTACTTTTCCCCGCTGGCACCTTTGCTGTGGCAGCAAAAGCTGGACGTTTGTCTTTTTTGCTCCGGAGGCTGCCGAAAGCGAAAACAGGTGCTTTTGAGGATGGAGTCCGCAGGAAAGCAGAGAGAGCCAAATTGTCTGGGGCATTTGAAGGAGTTCCAGGAGGCAGTGAGAACCAGCATTACTTTTCCCCGCTGGCACCTTTGCTGTGGCAGCAAAAGCTGGACGTTTGTCTTTTTTGCTCCGGAGGCTGCCGAAAGCGAAAACAGGTGCTTTTGAGGATGGAGTCCACAGGATAGCAGAGAGGGCCAAATTGTCTGAGGCATTTGAAGAGGTTCCAGGAGGCAGTGAGAACCAGCATTACTTTTCCCCGCTGGCACCTTTGCTGTGGCAGCAAAAGCTGGACGTTTGTCTTTTTTGCTCCGGAGGCTGCCGAAAGCGAAAACAGCTGCTTTTGAGGATGGAGTCCGCAGGAAAGCAGAGAGGGCCAAATTGTCTGAGGCATTTGAAGAGGTTCCAGGAGGCAGTGAGAACCAGCATTACTTTTCCCCGCTGGCACCTTTGCTGTGGCAGCAAAAGCTGGACGTTTGTCTTTTTTGCTCCGGAGGCTGCCCAAAGCGAAAACAGGTGCTTTTGAGGATGGAGTCCACAGGAAAGCAGAGAGGGCCAAATTGTCTGTGGCATTTGAAAGGGTTCCAGGAGGCAGTGAGAACCGGCATTACTTTTCCCCGCTGGCACCTTTCCTGTGGCAGCAAAAGCTGGACGTTTGTCTTTTTTGCTCCGGAGGCTGCCGAAAGCGAAAACAGGTGCTTTTGAGGATGGAGTCCGCAGGAAAGCAGAGAGGGCCAAATTGTCTGTGGCATTTGAAAGGGTTCCAGGAGGCAGTGAGAACCAGCATTACTTTTCCCCGCTGGCACCTTTGCTGTGGCAGCAAAAGCTGGACGTTTGTCTTTTTTGCTCCGGAGGGCGCCGAAAGCGAAAATAGGTGCTTTTGAGGATGGAGTCCGAAGGAAAGCAGAGAGGGCCAAATTGTCTGTGGCATTTGAAAGGGTTCCAGGAGGCAGTGAGAACCAGCATTACTTTTCCCCGCTGGCACCTTTGCTGTGGCAGCAAAAGCTGGACGTTTGTCTTTTTTGCTCCGGAGGTTGCCGAAAGCGAAAAAAGGTGCTTTTGAGGATGGAGTCCGCAGGAAAGCAGAGAGAGCCAAATTGTCTGTGGCATTTGAAGGAGTTCCAGGAGGCAGTGAGAACCAGCATTACTTTTCCCCGCTGGCACCTTTGCTGTGGCAGCAAAAGCTGGACGTTTGTCTTTTTTGCTCCGGAGGCTGCCGAAAGCGAAAACAGGTGCTTTTGAGGATGGAGTCCGCAGGAAAGCAGAGAGGGCCAAATTGTCTGTGGCATTTGAAAGGGTTCCAGGAGGCAGTGAGAACCAGCATTACTTTTCCCCGTTGGCACCTTTGCTGTGGCAGCAAAAGCTGGACGTTTGTCTTTTTTGCTCCGGAGGCTGCCGAAAGCGAAAATAGGTTCTTTTGAAGATGGAGTCCGCAGGAAAGCAGAGAGGGCCAAATTGTCTGTGGCATTTGAAAGGGTTCCAGGAGGCAGTGAGAACCAGCATTACTTTTCCCCGCTGGCACCTTTGCTGTGGCAGCAAAAGCTGGACGTTTGTCTTTTTTGCTCCGGAGGCTGCCGAAAGCGAAAACAGGTGCTTTTGAGGATGGAGTCCGCAGGAAAGCAGAGAGAGCCAAATTGTCTGGGGCATTTGAAGGAGTTCCAGGAGGCAGTGAGAACCAGCATTACTTTTCCCCGCTGGCACCTTTGCTGTGGCAGCAAAAGCTGGACGTTTGTCTTTTTTGCTCCGGAGGCTGCCGAAAGCGAAAACAGGTGCTTTTGAGGATGGAGTCCACAGGAAAGCAGAGAGGGCCAAATTGTCTGAGGCATTTGAAGAGGTTCCAGGAGGCAGTGAGAACCAGCATTACTTTTCCCCGCTGGCACCTTTGCTGTGGCAGCAAAAGCTGGACGTTTGTCTTTTTTGCTCCGGAGGCTGCCGAAAGCGAAAACAGCTGCTTTTGAGGATGGAGTCCGCAGGAAAGCAGAGAGGGCCAAATTGTCTGAGGCATTTGAAGAGGTTCCAGGAGGCAGTGAGAACCAGCATTACTTTTCCCCGCTGGCACCTTTGCTGTGGCAGCAAAAGCTGGACGTTTGTCTTTTTTGCTCCGGAGGCTGCCCAAAGCGAAAACAGGTGCTTTTGAGGATGGAGTCCACAGGAAAGCAGAGAGGGCCAAATTGTCTGGGGCATTTGAAGAGGTTCCAGGAGGCAGTGAGAACCAGCATTACTTTTCCCCGCTGGCACCTTTGCTGTGGCAGCAAAAGCTGGACGTTTGTCTTTTTTGCTCCGGAGGCTGCCGAAAGCGAAAACAGGTGCTTTTGAGGATGGAGTCCGCAGGAAAGCAGAGAGGGCCAAATTGTCTGTGGCATTTGAAAGGGTTCCAGGAGGCAGTGAGAACCGGCATTACTTTTCCCCGCTGGCACCTTTCCTGTGGCAGCAAAAGCTGGACGTTTGTCTTTTTTGCTCCGGAGGCTGCCGAAAGCGAAAACAGGTGCTTTTGAGGATGGAGTCCGCAGGAAAGCAGAGAGGGCCAAATTGTCTGTGGCATTTGAAAGGGTTCCAGGAGGCAGTGAGAACCAGCATTACTTTTCCCCGCTGGCACCTTTGCTGTGGCAGCAAAAGCTGGACGTTTGTCTTTTTTGCTCCGGAGGGCGCCGAAAGCGAAAATAGGTGCTTTTGAGGATGGAGTCCGAAGGAAAGCAGAGAGGGCCAAATTGTCTGTGGCATTTGAAAGGGTTCCAGGAGGCAGTGAGAACCAGCATTACTTTTCCCCGCTGGCACCTTTGCTGTGGCAGCAAAAGCTGGACGTTTGTCTTTTTTGCTCCGGAGGCTGCCGAAAGCGAAAACAGGTGCTTTTGAGGATGGAGTCCGCAGGAAAGCAGAGAGGGCCAAATTGTCTGTGGCATTTGAAAGGGTTCCAGGAGGCAGTGAGAACCAGCATTACTTTTCCCCGCTGGCACCTTTGCTGTGGCAGCAAAAGCTGGACATTTGTCTTTTTTGCTCCGGAGGCTGCCGAAAGCGAAAACAGGTGCTTTTGAGGATGGAGTCCGCAGGAAAGCAGAGAGGGCCAAATTGTCTGTGGCATTTGAAAGGGTTCCAGGAGGCAGTGAGAACCAGCATCACTTTTCCCCGCTGGCACCTTTGCTGTGGCAGCAAAAGCTGGACGTTTGTCTTTTTTGCTCCGGAGGTTGCCGAAAGCGAAAACAGCTGCTTTTGAGGATGGAGTCCGCAGGAAAGCAGAGAGAGCCAAATTGTCTGGGGCATTTGAAGGAGTTCCAGGAGGCAGTGAGAACCAGCATTACTTTTCCCCGCTGGCACCTTTGCTGTGGCAGCAAAAGCTGGACGTTTGTCTTTTTTGCTCCGGAGGCTGCCGAAAGCGAAAACAGGTGCTTTTGAGGATGGAGTCCGCAGGAAAGCAGAGAGGGCCAAATTGTCTGTGGCATTTGAAAGGGTTCCAGGAGGCAGTGAGAACCAGCATTACTTTTCCCCGTTGGCACCTTTGCTGTGGCAGCAAAAGCTGGACGTTTGTCTTTTTTGCTCCGGAGGCTGCCGAAAGCGAAAATAGGTTCTTTTGAAGATGGAGTCCGCAGGAAAGCAGAGAGGGCCAAATTGTCTGTGGCATTTGAAAGGGTTCCAGGAGGCAGTGAGAACCAGCATTACTTTTCCCCGCTGGCACCTTTGCTGTGGCAGCAAAAGCTGGACGTTTGTCTTTTTTGCTCCGGAGGCTGCCGAAAGCGAAAACAGGTGCTTTTGAGGATGGAGTCCGCAGGAAAGCAGAGAGGGCCAAATTGTCTGTGGCATTTGAAAGGGTTCCAGGAGGCAGTGAGAACCAGCATTACTTTTCCCCGCTGGCACCTTTGCTGTGGCAGCAAAAGCTGGACGTTTGTCTTTTTTGCTCCGGAGGGCGCCGAAAGCGAAAATAGGTGCTTTTGAGGATGGAGTCCGAAGGAAAGCAGAGAGGGCCAAATTGTCTGGGGCATTTGAAGAGGTTCCAGGAGGCAGTGAGAACCAGCATTACTTTTCCCCGCTGGCACCTTTGCTGTGGCAGCAAAAGCTGGACGTTTGTCTTTTTTGCTCCGGAGGCTGCCGAAAGCGAAAACAGGTGCTTTTGAGGATGGAGTCCGAAGGAAAGCAGAGAGGGCCAAATTGTCTGTGGCATTTGAAAGGGTTCCAGGAGGCAGTGAGAACCAGCATTACTTTTCCCCGCTGGCACCTTTGCTGTGGCAGCAAAAGCTGGACGTTTGTCTTTTTTGCTCCGGAGGTTGCCGAAAGCGAAAAAAGGTGCTTTTGAGGATGGAGTCCGCAGGAAAGCAGAGAGAGCCAAATTGTCTGTGGCATTTGAAGGAGTTCCAGGAGGCAGTGAGAACCAGCATTACTTTTCCCCGCTGGCACCTTTGCTGTGGCAGCAAAAGCTGGACGTTTGTCTTTTTTGCTCCGGAGGCTGCCGAAAGCGAAAACAGGTTCTTTTGAGGATGGAGTCCGCAGGAAAGCAGAGAGGGCCAAATTGTCTGTGGCATTTGAAAGGGTTCCAGGAGGCAGTGAGAACCAGCATTACTTTTCCCCGTTGGCACCTTTGCTGTGGCAGCAAAAGCTGGACGTTTGTCTTTTTTGCTCCGGAGGCTGCCGAAAGCGAAAATAGGTTCTTTTGAAGATGGAGTCCGCAGGAAAGCAGAGAGGGCCAAATTGTCTGTGGCATTTGAAAGGGTTCCAGGAGGCAGTGAGAACCAGCATTACTTTTCCCCGCTGGCACCTTTGCTGTGGCAGCAAAAGCTGGACGTTTGTCTTTTTTGCTCCGGAGGCTGCCGAAAGCGAAAACAGGTGCTTTTGAGGATGGAGTCCGCAGGAAAGCAGAGAGAGCCAAATTGTCTGGGGCATTTGAAGGAGTTCCAGGAGGCAGTGAGAACCAGCATTACTTTTCCCCGCTGGCACCTTTGCTGTGGCAGCAAAAGCTGGACGTTTGTCTTTTTTGCTCCGGAGGCTGCCGAAAGCGAAAACAGGTGCTTTTGAGGATGGAGTCCACAGGAAAGCAGAGAGGGCCAAATTGTCTGAGGCATTTGAAGAGGTTCCAGGAGGCAGTGAGAACCAGCATTACTTTTCCCCGCTGGCACCTTTGCTGTGGCAGCAAAAGCTGGACGTTTGTCTTTTTTGCTCCGGAGGCTGCCGAAAGCGAAAACAGCTGCTTTTGAGGATGGAGTCCGCAGGAAAGCAGAGAGGGCCAAATTGTCTGAGGCATTTGAAGAGGTTCCAGGAGGCAGTGAGAACCAGCATTACTTTTCCCCGCTGGCACCTTTGCTGTGGCAGCAAAAGCTGGACGTTTGTCTTTTTTGCTCCGGAGGCTGCCCAAAGCGAAAACAGGTGCTTTTGAGGATGGAGTCCACAGGAAAGCAGAGAGGGCCAAATTGTCTGGGGCATTTGAAGAGGTTCCAGGAGGCAGTGAGAACCAGCATTACTTTTCCCCGCTGGCACCTTTGCTGTGGCAGCAAAAGCTGGACGTTTGTCTTTTTTGCTCCGGAGGCTGCCGAAAGCGAAAACAGGTGCTTTTGAGGATGGAGTCCGCAGGAAAGCAGAGAGGGCCAAATTGTCTGTGGCATTTGAAAGGGTTCCAGGAGGCAGTGAGAACCGGCATTACTTTTCCCCGCTGGCACCTTTCCTGTGGCAGCAAAAGCTGGACGTTTGTCTTTTTTGCTCCGGAGGCTGCCGAAAGCGAAAACAGGTGCTTTTGAGGATGGAGTCCGCAGGAAAGCAGAGAGGGCCAAATTGTCTGTGGCATTTGAAAGGGTTCCAGGAGGCAGTGAGAACCAGCATCACTTTTCCCCGCTGGCACCTTTGCTGTGGCAGCAAAAGCTGGACGTTTGTCTTTTTTGCTCCGGAGGTTGCCGAAAGCGAAAACAGCTGCTTTTGAGGATGGAGTCCGCAGGAAAGCAGAGAGAGCCAAATTGTCTGTGGCATTTGAAGGAGTTCCAGGAGGCAGTGAGAACCAGCATTACTTTTCCCCGCTGGCACCTTTGCTGTGGCAGCAAAAGCTGGACGTTTGTCTTTTTTGCTCCGGAGGCTGCCGAAAGCGAAAACAGGTGCTTTTGAGGATGGAGTCCGCAGGAAAGCAGAGAGGGCCAAATTGTCTGTGGCATTTGAAAGGGTTCCAGGAGGCAGTGAGAACCAGCATTACTTTTCCCCGTTGGCACCTTTGCTGTGGCAGCAAAAGCTGGACGTTTGTCTTTTTTGCTCCGGAGGCTGCCGAAAGCGAAAATAGGTTCTTTTGAAGATGGAGTCCGCAGGAAAGCAGAGAGGGCCAAATTGTCTGTGGCATTTGAAAGGGTTCCAGGAGGCAGTGAGAACCAGCATTACTTTTCCCCGCTGGCACCTTTGCTGTGGCAGCAAAAGCTGGACGTTTGTCTTTTTTGCTCCGGAGGCTGCCGAAAGCGAAAACAGGTGCTTTTGAGGATGGAGTCCGCAGGAAAGCAGAGAGGGCCAAATTGTCTGGGGCATTTGAAAGGGTTCCAGGAGGCAGTGAGAACCAGCATTACTTTTCCCCGCTGGCACCTTTGCTGTGGCAGCAAAAGCTGGACGTTTGTCTTTTTTGCTCCGGAGGCTGCCGAAAGCGAAAACAGGTGCTTTTGAGGATGGACTCCGCAGGAAAGCAGAGAGGGCCAAATTGTCTGTGGCATTTGAAAGGGTTCCAGGAGGCAGTGAGAACCGGCATTACTTTTCCCCGCTGGCACCTTTCCTGTGGCAGCAAAAGCTGGACGTTTGTCTTTTTTGCTCCGGAGGCTGCCGAAAGCGAAAACAGGTGCTTTTGAGGATGGAGTCCGCAGGAAAGCAGAGAGGGCCAAATTGTCTGTGGCATTTGAAAGGGTTCCAGGAGGCAGTGAGAACCAGCATTACTTTTCCCCGCTGGCACCTTTGCTGTGGCAGCAAAAGCTGGACGTTTGTCTTTTTTGCTCCGGAGGGCGCCGAAAGCGAAAATAGGTGCTTTTGAGGATGGAGTCCGAAGGAAAGCAGAGAGGGCCAAATTGTCTGTGGCATTTGAAAGGGTTCCAGGAGGCAGTGAGAACCAGCATTACTTTTCCCCGCTGGCACCTTTGCTGTGGCAGCAAAAGCTGGACGTTTGTCTTTTTTGCTCCGGAGGCTGCCGAAAGCGAAAACAGGTGCTTTTGAGGATGGAGTCCGCAGGAAAGCAGAGAGGGCCAAATTGTCTGTGGCATTTGAAAGGGTTCCAGGAGGCAGTGAGAACCAGCATTACTTTTCCCCGCTGGCACCTTTGCTGTGGCAGCAAAAGCTGGACATTTGTCTTTTTTGCTCCGGAGGCTGCCGAAAGCGAAAACAGGTGCTTTTGAGGATGGAGTCCGCAGGAAAGCAGAGAGGGCCAAATTGTCTGTGGCATTTGAAAGGGTTCCAGGAGGCAGTGAGAACCAGCATCACTTTTCCCCGCTGGCACCTTTGCTGTGGCAGCAAAAGCTGGACGTTTGTCTTTTTTGCTCCGGAGGTTGCCGAAAGCGAAAACAGCTGCTTTTGAGGATGGAGTCCGCAGGAAAGCAGAGAGAGCCAAATTGTCTGTGGCATTTGAAGGAGTTCCAGGAGGCAGTGAGAACCAGCATTACTTTTCCCCGCTGGCACCTTTGCTGTGGCAGCAAAAGCTGGACGTTTGTCTTTTTTGCTCCGGAGGCTGCCGAAAGCGAAAACAGGTGCTTTTGAGGATGGAGTCCGCAGGAAAGCAGAGAGGGCCAAATTGTCTGTGGCATTTGAAAGGGTTCCAGGAGGCAGTGAGAACCAGCATTACTTTTCCCCGTTGGCACCTTTGCTGTGGCAGCAAAAGCTGGACGTTTGTCTTTTTTGCTCCGGAGGCTGCCGAAAGCGAAAATAGGTTCTTTTGAAGATGGAGTCCGCAGGAAAGCAGAGAGGGCCAAATTGTCTGTGGCATTTGAAAGGGTTCCAGGAGGCAGTGAGAACCAGCATTACTTTTCCCCGCTGGCACCTTTGCTGTGGCAGCAAAAGCTGGACGTTTGTCTTTTTTGCTCCGGAGGCTGCCGAAAGCGAAAACAGGTGCTTTTGAGGATGGAGTCCACAGGAAAGCAGAGAGGGCCAAATTGTCTGAGGCATTTGAAGAGGTTCCAGGAGGCAGTGAGAACCAGCATTACTTTTCCCCGCTGGCACCTTTGCTGTGGCAGCAAAAGCTGGACGTTTGTCTTTTTTGCTCCGGAGGCTGCCCAAAGCGAAAACAGGTGCTTTTGAGGATGGAGTCCACAGGAAAGCAGAGAGGGCCAAATTGTCTGTGGCATTTGAAAGGGTTCCAGGAGGCAGTGAGAACCAGCATTACTTTTCCCCGCTGGCACCTTTGCTGTGGCAGCAAAAGCTGGACGTTTGTCTTTTTTGCTCCGGAGGCTGCCGAAAGCGAAAACAGGTGCTTTTGAGGATGGAGTCCGCAGGAAAGCAGAGAGAGCCAAATTGTCTGTGGCATTTGAAGGAGTTCCAGGAGGCAGTGAGAACCAGCATTACTTTTCCCCGCTGGCACCTTTGCTGTGGCAGCAAAAGCTGGACGTTTGTCTTTTTTGCTCCGGAGGCTGCCGAAAGCGAAAACAGGTGCTTTTGAGGATGGAGTCCGCAGGAAAGCAGAGAGGGCCAAATTGTCTGTGGCATTTGAAAGGGTTCCAGGAGGCAGTGAGAACCAGCATTACTTTTCCCCGCTGGCACCTTTGCTGTGGCAGCAAAAGCTGGACGTTTGTCTTTTTTGCTCCGGAGGCTGCCGAAAGCGAAAACAGGTGCTTTTGAGGATGGAGTCCACAGGAAAGCAGAGAGGGCCAAATTGTCTGAGGCATTTGAAGAGGTTCCAGGAGGCAGTGAGAACCAGCATTACTTTTCCCCGCTGGCACCTTTGCTGTGGCAGCAAAAGCTGGACGTTTGTCTTTTTTGCTCCGGAGGCTGCCGAAAGCGAAAACAGCTGCTTTTGAGGATGGAGTCCGCAGGAAAGCAGAGAGGGCCAAATTGTCTGTGGCATTTGAAGAGGTTCCAGGAGGCAGTGAGAACCAGCATTACTTTTCCTCGCTGGTACCTTTGCTGTGGCAGCAAAAGCTGGACGTTTGTCTTTTTTGCTCCGGAGGGCGCCGAAAGCAAAAATAGGTTCTTTTGAGGATGGAGTCCGCAGGAAAGCAGAGAGGGCCAAATTGTCTGTGGCATTTGAAAGGGTTCCAGGAGGCAGTGAGAACGAGCATTACTTTTCCCCGCTGGCACCTTTGCTGTGGCAGCAAAAGCTGGACGTTTGTCTTTTTTGCTCCGGAGGCTGCCGAAAGCGAAAATAGGTTCTTTTGAGGATGGAGTCCGCAGGAAAGCAGAGAGGGCCAAATTGTCTGTGGCATTTGAAAGGGTTCCAGGAGGCAGTGAGAACCAGCATTACTTTTCCCCGCTGGCACCTTTGCTGTGGCAGCAAAAGCTGGACGTTTTTCTTTTTTGCTCCGGAGGCTGCCCAAAGAGAAAACAGGTGCTTTTGAGGATGGAGTCCGCAGGAAAGCAGAGAGGGCCAAATTGTCTGTGGCATTTGAAAGGGTTCCAGGAGGCAGTGAGAACCAGCATTACTTTTCCCCGCTGGCACCTTTGCTGTGGCAGCAAAAGCTGGACGTTTGTCTTTTTTGCTCCGGAGGCTGCCGAAAGCGAAAACAGGTGCTTTTGAGGATGGAGTCCGCAGGAAAGCAGAGAGGGCCAAATTGTCTGTGGCATTTGAAAGGGTTCCAGGAGGCAGTGAGAACCAGCATTACTTTTCCCCGCTGGCACCTTTGCTGTGGCAGCAAAAGCTGGACATTTGTCTTTTTTGCTCCGGAGGCTGCCGAAAGCGAAAACAGGTGCTTTTGAGGATGGAGTCCACAGGAAAGCAGAGAGGGCCAAATTGTGTGTGGCATTTGAAAGGGTTCCAGGAGGCAGTGAGAACCCGCATTACTTTTCCCCGCTGGCACCTTTGCTGTGGCAGCAAAAGCTGGACGTTTGTCTTTTTTGCTCCGGAGGCTGCCGAAAGCGAAAACAGGTGCTTTTGAGGATGGAGTCCGCAGGAAAGCAGAGAGGGCCAAATTGTCTGTGGCATTTGAAAGGGATCCAGGAGGCAGTGAGAACCAGCATTACTTTTCCCCGCTGGCACGTTTGTTGTGGCAGCAAAAGCTGGACGTTTGTCTTTTTTGCTCCGGAGGGCGCCGAAAGCGAAAATAGGTTCTTTTGAGGATGGAGTCCGAAGGAAAGCAGAGAGGGCCAAATTGTCTGTGGCATTTGAAAGGGTTCCAGGAGGCAGTGAGAACCAGCATTACTTTTCCCCGCTGGCACCTTTGCTGTGGCAGCAAAAGCTGGACGTTTGTCTTTTTTGCTCCGGAGGCTGCCCAAAGCGAAAACAGGTGCTTTTGATGATGGAGTCCGCAGGAAAGCAGAGAGGGCCAAATTGTCTTTGGCATTTAAAGAGGTTCCAGGAGGCAGTGAGGACCAGCATTACTTTTCCCCGCTGGCACCTTTGCTGCGGCAGCAAAAGCTGGACATTTGTCTTTTTACCACCGGAGGGCGTCGAAAGTGAAAAAAGGCGCTTTTGAGGATAGAGTCCGCAGGAAAGCAGAGAGGGCCAAATTGTCTGTGGCATTTGAAAGGGTTCCAGGAGGCAGTGAGAACCAGCATTACTTTTCCCCGCTGGCACCTTTGCTGTGGCAGCAAAAGCTGGACGTTTGTCTTTTTTGCTCCGGAGGCTGCCGAAAGCGAAAGCAGCTGCTTTTGAGGATGGAGTCCGCAGGAAAGCAGAGAGGGCCAAATTGTCTGAGGCATTTGAAGAGGTTCCAGGAGGCAGTGAGAACCAGCATTACTTTTCCCCGCTGGCACCTTTGCTGTGGCAGCAAAAGCTGGACGTTTGTCTTTTTTGCTCCGGAGGCTGCCCAAAGCGAAAACAGGTGCTTTTGAGGATGGAGTCCACAGGAAAGCAGAGAGGGCCAAATTGTCTGTGGCATTTGAAAGGGTTCCAGGAGGCAGTGAGAACCAGCATTACTTTTCCCCGCTGGCACCTTTGCTGTGGCAGCAAAAGCTGGACGTTTGTCTTTTTTGCTCCGGAGGCTGCCGAAAGCGAAAACAGGTGCTTTTGAGGATGGAGTCCGCAGGAAAGCAGAGAGAGCCAAATTGTCTGTGGCATTTGAAGGAGTTCCAGGAGGCAGTGAGAACCAGCATTACTTTTCCCCGCTGGCACCTTTGCTGTGGCAGCAAAAGCTGGACGTTTGTCTTTTTTGCTCCGGAGGCTGCCGAAAGCGAAAACAGGTGCTTTTGAGGATGGAGTCCGCAGGAAAGCAGAGAGGGCCAAATTGTCTGTGGCATTTGAAAGGGTTCCAGGAGGCAGTGAGAACCAGCATTACTTTTCCCCGCTGGCACCTTTGCTGTGGCAGCAAAAGCTGGACGTTTGTCTTTTTTGCTCCGGAGGCTGCCGAAAGCGAAAACAGGTGCTTTTGAGGATGGAGTCCACAGGAAAGCAGAGAGGGCCAAATTGTCTGAGGCATTTGAAGAGGTTCCAGGAGGCAGTGAGAACCAGCATTACTTTTCCCCGCTGGCACCTTTGCTGTGGCAGCAAAAGCTGGACGTTTGTCTTTTTTGCTCCGGAGGCTGCCGAAAGCGAAAACAGCTGCTTTTGAGGATGGAGTCCGCAGGAAAGCAGAGAGGGCCAAATTGTCTGTGGCATTTGAAGAGGTTCCAGGAGGCAGTGAGAACCAGCATTACTTTTCCTCGCTGGTACCTTTGCTGTGGCAGCAAAAGCTGGACGTTTGTCTTTTTTGCTCCGGAGGGCGCCGAAAGCAAAAATAGGTTCTTTTGAGGATGGAGTCCGCAGGAAAGCAGAGAGGGCCAAATTGTCTGTGGCATTTGAAAGGGTTCCAGGAGGCAGTGAGAACGAGCATTACTTTTCCCCGCTGGCACCTTTGCTGTGGCAGCAAAAGCTGGACGTTTGTCTTTTTTGCTCCGGAGGCTGCCGAAAGCGAAAATAGGTTCTTTTGAGGATGGAGTCCGCAGCAAAGCAGAGAGGGCCAAATTGTCTGTGGCATTTGAAAGGGTTCCAGGAGGCAGTGAGAACCAGCATTACTTTTCCCCGCTGGCACCTTTGCTGTGGCAGCAAAAGCTGGACGTTTGTCTTTTTTGCTCCGGAGGCTGCCCAAAGCGAAAACAGGTGCTTTTGAGGATGGAGTCCGCAGGAAAGCAGAGAGGGCCAAATTGTCTGTGGCATTTGAAAGGGTTCCAGGAGGCAGTGAGAACCAGCATTACTTTTCCCCGCTGGCACCTTTGCTGTGGCAGCAAAAGCTGGACGTTTGTCTTTTTTGCTCCGGAGGCTGCCGAAAGCGAAAACAGGTGCTTTTGAGGATGGAGTCCGCAGGAAAGCAGAGAGGGCCAAATTGTCTGTGGCATTTGAAAGGGTTCCAGGAGGCAGTGAGAACCAGCATTACTTTTCCCCGCTGGCACCTTTGCTGTGGCAGCAAAAGCTGGACGTTTGTCTTTTTTGCTCCGGAGGCTGCCGAAAGCGAAAACAGGTGCTTTTGAGGATGGAGTCCACAGGAAAGCAGAGAGGGCCAAATTGTGTGTGGCATTTGAAAGGGTTCCAGGAGGCAGTGAGAACCCGCATTACTTTTCCCCGCTGGCACCTTTGCTGTGGCAGCAAAAGCTGGACGTTTGTCTTTTTTGCTCCGGAGGCTGCCGAAAGCGAAAACAGGTGCTTTTGAGGATGGAGTCTGCAGGAAAGCAGAGAGGGCCAAATTGTCTGTGGCATTTGAAAGGGATCCAGGAGGCAGTGAGAACCAGCATTACTTTTCCCCGCTGGCACGTTTGTTGTGGCAGCAAAAGCTGGACGTTTGTCTTTTTTGCTCCGGAGGGCGCCGAAAGCGAAAATAGGTTCTTTTGAGGATGGAGTCCGAAGGAAAGCAGAGAGGGCCAAATTGTCTGTGGCATTTGAAAGGGTTCCAGGAGGCAGTGAGAACCAGCATTACTTTTCCCCGCTGGCACCTTTGCTGTGGCAGCAAAAGCTGGACGTTTGTCTTTTTTGCTCCGGAGGCTGCCCAAAGCGAAAACAGGTGCTTTTGATGATGGAGTCCGCAGGAAAGCAGAGAGGGCCAAATTGTCTTTGGCATTTAAAGAGGTTCCAGGAGGCAGTGAGGACCAGCATTACTTTTCCCCGCTGGCACCTTTGCTGCGGCAGCAAAAGCTGGACGTTTGTCTTTTTACCACCGGAGGGCGCCGAAAGTGAAAAAAGGCGCTTTTGAGGATAGAGTCCGCAGGAAAGCAGAGAGGGCCAAATTGTCTGTGGCATTTGAAAGGGTTCCAGGAGGCAGTGAGAACCAGCATTACTTTTCCCCGCTGGCACCTTTGCTGTGGCAGCAAAAGCTGGACGTTTGTCTTTTTTGCTCCGGAGGCTGCCGAAAGCGAAAACAGGTGCTTTTGAGGATGGAGTCCGCAGGAAAGCAGAGAGGGCCAAATTGTCTGTGGCATTTGAAAGGGTTCCAGGAGGCAGTGAGAACCAGCATTACTTTTCCCCGCTGGCACCTTTGCTGTGGCAGCAAAAGCTGGACGTTTGTCTTTTTTGCTCCGGAGGCTGCCGAAAGCGAAAACAGGTGCTTTTGAGGATGGAGTCCGCAGGAAAGCAGAGAGGGCCAAATTGTCTGAGGCATTTGAAGAGGTTCCAGGAGGCAGTGAGAACCAGCATTACTTTTCCCCGCTGGCACCTTTGCTGTGGCAGCAAAAGCTGGACGTTTGTCTTTTTTGCTCCGGAGGCTGCCCAAAGCGAAAACAGGTGCTTTTGAGGATGGAGTCCACAGGAAAGCAGAGAGGGCCAAATTGTCTGTGGCATTTGAAAGGGTTCCAGGAGGCAGTGAGAACCAGCATTACTTTTCCCCGCTGGCACCTTTGCTGTGGCAGCAAAAGCTGGACGTTTGTCTTTTTTGCTCCGGAGGCTGCCCAAAGCGAAAACAGGTGCTTTTGAGGATGGAGTCCGCAGGAAAGCAGAGAGGGCCAAATTGTCTGTGGCATTTGAAAGGGTTCCAGGAGGCAGTGAGAACCAGCATTACTTTTCCCCGCTGGCACCTTTGCTGTGGCAGCAAAAGCTGGACGTTTGTCTTTTTTGCTCCGGAGGCTGCCGAAAGCGAAAACAGGTGCTTTTGAGGATGGAGTCCGCAGGAAAGCAGAGAGGGCCAAATTGTCTGTGGCATTTGAAAGGGTTCCAGGAGGCAGTGAGAACCAGCATTACTTTTCCCCGCTGGTACCTTTGCTGTGGCAGCAAAAGCTGGACGTTTGTCTTTTTTGCTCCGGAGGGCGCCGAAAGCGAAAATATGTTCTTTTGAGGATGGAGTCCGCAGGAAAGCAGAGAAGGCCAAATTGTCTGTGGCATTTGAAAGGGTTCCAGGAGGCAGTGAGAACCAGCATTACTTTTCCCCTCTGGCACCTTTGCTGTGGCAGCAAAAGCTGGACGTTTGTCTTTTTTGCTCCGGAGGCTGCCCAAAGCGAAAACAGCTGCTTTTGAGGATGGAGTCCGCAGGAAAGCAGAGAGGGCCAAATTGTCTGTGGCATTTGAAAGGGTTCCAGGAGGCAGTGAGAACCAGCATTACTTTTCCCCGCTGGCACCTTTCCTGTGGCAGCAAAAGCTGGACGTTTGTCTTTTTTGCTCCGGAGGGCGCCGAAAGCGAAAATAGGTGCTTTTGAGGATGGAGTCCGAAGGAAAGCAGAGAGGGCCAAATTGTCTGTGGCATTTGAAAGGGTTCCAGGAGGCAGTGAGAACCAGCATTACTTTTCCCCGCTGGCACCTTTGCTGTGGCAGCAAAAGCTGGACGTTTGTCTTTTTTGCTCCGGAGGCTGCCGAAAGCGAAAGCAGCTGCTTTTGAGGATGGAGTCTGCAGGAAAGCAGAGAGGGCCAAATTGTCTGTGGCATTTGAAAGGGTTCCAGGAGGCAGTGAGAACCAGCATTACTTTTCCCCGCTGGCACCTTTGCTGTGGCAGCAAAAGCTGGACGTTTGTCTTTTTTGCTCCGGAGGCTGCCGAAAGCGAAAACAGGTGCTTTTGAGGATGGAGTCCGCAGGAAAGCAGAGAGGGCCAAATTGTCTGTGGCATTTGAAAGGGTTCCAGGAGGCAGTGAGAACCAGCATTACTTTTCCCCGCTGGCACCTTTGCTGTGGCAGCAAAAGCTGGACGTTTGTCTTTTTTGCTCCGGAGGCTGCCGAAAGCGAAAACAGGTGCTTTTGAGGATGGAGTCCGCAGGAAAGCAGAGAGGGCCAAATTGTCTGTGGCATTTGAAAGGGTTCCAGGAGGCAGTGAGAACCAGCATCACTTTTCCCGGCTGGCACCTTTGCTGTGGCAGCAAAAGCTGGACGTTTGTCTTTTTTGCTCCGGAGGTTGCCGAAAGCGAAAAAAGGTGCTTTTGAGGATGGAGTCCGCAGGAAAGCAGAGAGGGCCAAATTGTCTGTGGCATTTGAAAGGGTTCCAGGAGGCAGTGAGAACCAGCATTACTTTTCCCCGCTGGCACCTTTGCTGTGGCAGCAAAAGCTGGACATTTGTCTTTTTTGCTCTGGAGGCTGCCGAAAGCGAAAACAGGTGCTTTTGAGGATGGAGTCCGCAGGAAAGCAGAGAGGGCCAAATTGTCTGTGGCATTTGAAAGGGTTCCAGGAGGCAGTGAGAACCAGCATCACTTTTCCCCGCTGGCACCTTTGCTGTGGCAGCAAAAGCTGGACGTTTGTCTTTTTTGCTCCGGAGGTTGCCGAAAGCGAAAACAGCTGCTTTTGAGGATGGAGTCCGCAGGAAAGCAGAGAGAGCCAAATTGTCTGTGGCATTTGAAGGAGTTCCAGGAGGCAGTGAGAACCAGCATTACTTTTCCCCGCTGGCACCTTTGCTGTGGCAGCAAAAGCTGGACGTTTGTCTTTTTTGCTCCGGAGGCTGCCGAAAGCGAAAACAGGTGCTTTTGAGGATGGAGTCCGCAGGAAAGCAGAGAGGGCCAAATTGTCTGTGGCATTTGAAAGGGTTCCAGGAGGCAGTGAGAACCAGCATTACTTTTCCCCGTTGGCACCTTTGCTGTGGCAGCAAAAGCTGGACGTTTGTCTTTTTTGCTCCGGAGGCTGCCGAAAGCGAAAATAGGTTCTTTTGAAGATGGAGTCCGCAGGAAAGCAGAGAGGGCCAAATTGTCTGTGGCATTTGAAAGGGTTCCAGGAGGCAGTGAGAACCAGCATTACTTTTCCCCGCTGGCACCTTTGCTGTGGCAGCAAAAGCTGGACGTTTGTCTTTTTTGCTCCGGAGGCTGCCGAAAGCGAAAACAGGTGCTTTTGAGGATGGAGTCCGCAGGAAAGCAGAGAGGGCCAAATTGTCTGAGGCATTTGAAGAGGTTCCAGGAGGCAGTGAGAACCAGCATTACTTTTCCCCGCTGGCACCTTTGCTGTGGCAGCAAAAGCTGGACGTTTGTCTTTTTTGCTCCGGAGGCTGCCCAAAGCGAAAACAGGTGCTTTTGAGGATGGAGTCCACAGGAAAGCAGAGAGGGCCAAATTGTCTGTGGCATTTGAAAGGGTTCCAGGAGGCAGTGAGAACCAGCATTACTTTTCCCCGCTGGCACCTTTGCTGTGGCAGCAAAAGCTGGACGTTTGTCTTTTTTGCTCCGGAGGCTGCCGAAAGCGAAAACAGGTGCTTTTGAGGATGGAGTCCGCAGGAAAGCAGAGAGAGCCAAATTGTCTGTGGCATTTGAAGGAGTTCCAGGAGGCAGTGAGAACCAGCATTACTTTTCCCCGCTGGCACCTTTGCTGTGGCAGCAAAAGCTGGACGTTTGTCTTTTTTGCTCCGGAGGCTGCCGAAAGCGAAAACAGGTGCTTTTGAGGATGGAGTCCGCAGGAAAGCAGAGAGGGCCAAATTGTCTGTGGCATTTGAAAGGGTTCCAGGAGGCAGTGAGAACCAGCATTACTTTTCCCCGCTGGCACCTTTGCTGTGGCAGCAAAAGCTGGACGTTTGTCTTTTTTGCTCCGGAGGCTGCCGAAAGCGAAAACAGGTGCTTTTGAGGATGGAGTCCACAGGAAAGCAGAGAGGGCCAAATTGTCTGAGGCATTTGAAGAGGTTCCAGGAGGCAGTGAGAACCAGCATTACTTTTCCCCGCTGGCACCTTTGCTGTGGCAGCAAAAGCTGGACGTTTGTCTTTTTTGCTCCGGAGGCTGCCGAAAGCGAAAACAGCTGCTTTTGAGGATGGAGTCCGCAGGAAAGCAGAGAGGGCCAAATTGTCTGTGGCATTTGAAGAGGTTCCAGGAGGCAGTGAGAACCAGCATTACTTTTCCTCGCTGGTACCTTTGCTGTGGCAGCAAAAGCTGGACGTTTGTCTTTTTTGCTCCGGAGGGCGCCGAAAGCAAAAATAGGTTCTTTTGAGGATGGAGTCCGCAGGAAAGCAGAGAGGGCCAAATTGTCTGTGGCATTTGAAAGGGTTCCAGGAGGCAGTGAGAACGAGCATTACTTTTCCCCGCTGGCACCTTTGCTGTGGCAGCAAAAGCTGGACGTTTGTCTTTTTTGCTCCGGAGGCTGCCGAAAGCGAAAATAGGTTCTTTTGAGGATGGAGTCCGCAGGAAAGCAGAGAGGGCCAAATTGTCTGTGGCATTTGAAAGGGTTCCAGGAGGCAGTGAGAACCAGCATTACTTTTCCCCGCTGGCACCTTTGCTGTGGCAGCAAAAGCTGGACGTTTTTCTTTTTTGCTCCGGAGGCTGCCCAAAGAGAAAACAGGTGCTTTTGAGGATGGAGTCCGCAGGAAAGCAGAGAGGGCCAAATTGTCTGTGGCATTTGAAAGGGTTCCAGGAGGCAGTGAGAACCAGCATTACTTTTCCCCGCTGGCACCTTTGCTGTGGCAGCAAAAGCTGGACGTTTGTCTTTTTTGCTCCGGAGGCTGCCGAAAGCGAAAACAGGTGCTTTTGAGGATGGAGTCCGCAGGAAAGCAGAGAGGGCCAAATTGTCTGTGGCATTTGAAAGGGTTCCAGGAGGCAGTGAGAACCAGCATTACTTTTCCCCGCTGGCACCTTTGCTGTGGCAGCAAAAGCTGGACATTTGTCTTTTTTGCTCCGGAGGCTGCCGAAAGCGAAAACAGGTGCTTTTGAGGATGGAGTCCACAGGAAAGCAGAGAGGGCCAAATTGTGTGTGGCATTTGAAAGGGTTCCAGGAGGCAGTGAGAACCCGCATTACTTTTCCCCGCTGGCACCTTTGCTGTGGCAGCAAAAGCTGGACGTTTGTCTTTTTTGCTCCGGAGGCTGCCGAAAGCGAAAACAGGTGCTTTTGAGGATGGAGTCCGCAGGAAAGCAGAGAGGGCCAAATTGTCTGTGGCATTTGAAAGGGATCCAGGAGGCAGTGAGAACCAGCATTACTTTTCCCCGCTGGCACGTTTGTTGTGGCAGCAAAAGCTGGACGTTTGTCTTTTTTGCTCCGGAGGGCGCCGAAAGCGAAAATAGGTTCTTTTGAGGATGGAGTCCGAAGGAAAGCAGAGAGGGCCAAATTGTCTGTGGCATTTGAAAGGGTTCCAGGAGGCAGTGAGAACCAGCATTACTTTTCCCCGCTGGCACCTTTGCTGTGGCAGCAAAAGCTGGACGTTTGTCTTTTTTGCTCCGGAGGCTGCCCAAAGCGAAAACAGGTGCTTTTGATGATGGAGTCCGCAGGAAAGCAGAGAGGGCCAAATTGTCTTTGGCATTTAAAGAGGTTCCAGGAGGCAGTGAGGACCAGCATTACTTTTCCCCGCTGGCACCTTTGCTGCGGCAGCAAAAGCTGGACATTTGTCTTTTTACCACCGGAGGGCGTCGAAAGTGAAAAAAGGCGCTTTTGAGGATAGAGTCCGCAGGAAAGCAGAGAGGGCCAAATTGTCTGTGGCATTTGAAAGGGTTCCAGGAGGCAGTGAGAACCAGCATTACTTTTCCCCGCTGGCACCTTTGCTGTGGCAGCAAAAGCTGGACGTTTGTCTTTTTTGCTCCGGAGGCTGCCGAAAGCGAAAGCAGCTGCTTTTGAGGATGGAGTCCGCAGGAAAGCAGAGAGGGCCAAATTGTCTGAGGCATTTGAAGAGGTTCCAGGAGGCAGTGAGAACCAGCATTACTTTTCCCCGCTGGCACCTTTGCTGTGGCAGCAAAAGCTGGACGTTTGTCTTTTTTGCTCCGGAGGCTGCCCAAAGCGAAAACAGGTGCTTTTGAGGATGGAGTCCACAGGAAAGCAGAGAGGGCCAAATTGTCTGTGGCATTTGAAAGGGTTCCAGGAGGCAGTGAGAACCAGCATTACTTTTCCCCGCTGGCACCTTTGCTGTGGCAGCAAAAGCTGGACGTTTGTCTTTTTTGCTCCGGAGGCTGCCGAAAGCGAAAACAGGTGCTTTTGAGGATGGAGTCCGCAGGAAAGCAGAGAGAGCCAAATTGTCTGTGGCATTTGAAGGAGTTCCAGGAGGCAGTGAGAACCAGCATTACTTTTCCCCGCTGGCACCTTTGCTGTGGCAGCAAAAGCTGGACGTTTGTCTTTTTTGCTCCGGAGGCTGCCGAAAGCGAAAACAGGTGCTTTTGAGGATGGAGTCCGCAGGAAAGCAGAGAGGGCCAAATTGTCTGTGGCATTTGAAAGGGTTCCAGGAGGCAGTGAGAACCAGCATTACTTTTCCCCGCTGGCACCTTTGCTGTGGCAGCAAAAGCTGGACGTTTGTCTTTTTTGCTCCGGAGGCTGCCGAAAGCGAAAACAGGTGCTTTTGAGGATGGAGTCCACAGGAAAGCAGAGAGGGCCAAATTGTCTGAGGCATTTGAAGAGGTTCCAGGAGGCAGTGAGAACCAGCATTACTTTTCCCCGCTGGCACCTTTGCTGTGGCAGCAAAAGCTGGACGTTTGTCTTTTTTGCTCCGGAGGCTGCCGAAAGCGAAAACAGCTGCTTTTGAGGATGGAGTCCGCAGGAAAGCAGAGAGGGCCAAATTGTCTGTGGCATTTGAAGAGGTTCCAGGAGGCAGTGAGAACCAGCATTACTTTTCCTCGCTGGTACCTTTGCTGTGGCAGCAAAAGCTGGACGTTTGTCTTTTTTGCTCCGGAGGGCGCCGAAAGCAAAAATAGGTTCTTTTGAGGATGGAGTCCGCAGGAAAGCAGAGAGGGCCAAATTGTCTGTGGCATTTGAAAGGGTTCCAGGAGGCAGTGAGAACCAGCATTACTTTTCCCCGCTGGCACCTTTGCTGTGGCAGCAAAAGCTGGACGTTTGTCTTTTTTGCTCCGGAGGCTGCCGAAAGCGAAAATAGGTTCTTTTGAGGATGGAGTCCGCAGCAAAGCAGAGAGGGCCAAATTGTCTGTGGCATTTGAAAGGGTTCCAGGAGGCAGTGAGAACCAGCATTACTTTTCCCCGCTGGCACCTTTGCTGTGGCAGCAAAAGCTGGACGTTTGTCTTTTTTGCTCCGGAGGCTGCCCAAAGAGAAAACAGGTGCTTTTGAGGATGGAGTCCGCAGCAAAGCAGAGAGGGCCAAATTGTCTGTGGCATTTGAAAGGGTTCCAGGAGGCAGTGAGAACCAGCATTACTTTTCCCCGCTGGCACCTTTGCTGTGGCAGCAAAAGCTGGACGTTTGTCTTTTTTGCTCCGGAGGCTGCCGAAAGCGAAAACAGGTGCTTTTGAGGATGGAGTCCGCAGGAAAGCAGAGAGGGCCAAATTGTCTGTGGCATTTGAAAGGGTTCCAGGAGGCAGTGAGAACCAGCATTACTTTTCCCCGCTGGCACCTTTGCTGTGGCAGCAAAAGCTGGACGTTTGTCTTTTTTGCTCCGGAGGCTGCCGAAAGCGAAAACAGGTGCTTTTGAGGATGGAGTCCACAGGAAAGCAGAGAGGGCCAAATTGTGTGTGGCATTTGAAAGGGTTCCAGGAGGCAGTGAGAACCCGCATTACTTTTCCCCGCTGGCACCTTTGCTGTGGCAGCAAAAGCTGGACGTTTGTCTTTTTTGCTCCGGAGGCTGCCGAAAGCGAAAACAGGTGCTTTTGAGGATGGAGTCCGCAGGAAAGCAGAGAGGGCCAAATTGTCTGTGGCATTTGAAAGGGATCCAGGAGGCAGTGAGAACCAGCATTACTTTTCCCCGCTGGCACCTTTGTTGTGGCAGCAAAAGCTGGACGTTTGTCTTTTTTGCTCCGGAGGGCGCCGAAAGCGAAAATAGGTTCTTTTGAGGATGGAGTCCGAAGGAAAGCAGAGAGGGCCAAATTGTCTGTGGCATTTGAAAGGGTTCCAGGAGGCAGTGAGAACCAGCATTACTTTTCCCCGCTGGCACCTTTGCTGTGGCAGCAAAAGCTGGACGTTTGTCTTTTTTGCTCCGGAGGCTGCCCAAAGCGAAAACAGGTGCTTTTGATGATGGAGTCCGCAGGAAAGCAGAGAGGGCCAAATTGTCTTTGGCATTTAAAGAGGTTCCAGGAGGCAGTGAGGACCAGCATTACTTTTCCCCGCTGGCACCTTTGCTGCGGCAGCAAAAGCTGGACGTTTGTCTTTTTACCACCGGAGGGCGCCGAAAGTGAAAAAAGGCGCTTTTGAGGATAGAGTCCGCAGGAAAGCAGAGAGGGCCAAATTGTCTGTGGCATTTGAAAGGGTTCCAGGAGGCAGTGAGAACCAGCATTACTTTTCCCCGCTGGCACCTTTGCTGTGGCAGCAAAAGCTGGACGTTTGTCTTTTTTGCTCCGGAGGCTGCCGAAAGCGAAAACAGGTGCTTTTGAGGATGGAGTCCGCAGGAAAGCAGAGAGGGCCAAATTGTCTGTGGCATTTGAAAGGGTTCCAGGAGGCAGTGAGAACCAGCATTACTTTTCCCCGCTGGCACCTTTGCTGTGGCAGCAAAAGCTGGACGTTTGTCTTTTTTGCTCCGGAGGCTGCCGAAAGCGAAAACAGGTGCTTTTGAGGATGGAGTCCGCAGGAAAGCAGAGAGGGCCAAATTGTCTGAGGCATTTGAAGAGGTTCCAGGAGGCAGTGAGAACCAGCATTACTTTTCCCCGCTGGCACCTTTGCTGTGGCAGCAAAAGCTGGACGTTTGTCTTTTTTGCTCCGGAGGCTGCCCAAAGCGAAAACAGGTGCTTTTGAGGATGGAGTCCACAGGAAAGCAGAGAGGGCCAAATTGTCTGTGGCATTTGAAAGGGTTCCAGGAGGCAGTGAGAACCAGCATTACTTTTCCCCGCTGGCACCTTTGCTGTGGCAGCAAAAGCTGGACGTTTGTCTTTTTTGCTCCGGAGGCTGCCCAAAGCGAAAACAGGTGCTTTTGAGGATGGAGTCCGCAGGAAAGCAGAGAGGGCCAAATTGTCTGTGGCATTTGAAAGGGTTCCAGGAGGCAGTGAGAACCAGCATAACTTTTCCCCGCTGGCACCTTTGCTGTGGCAGCAAAAGCTGGACGTTTGTCTTTTTTGCTCCGGAGGCTGCCGAAAGCGAAAACAGGTGCTTTTGAGGATGGAGTCCGCAGGAAAGCAGAGAGGGCCAAATTGTCTGTGGCATTTGAAAGGGTTCCAGGAGGCAGTGAGAACCAGCATTACTTTTCCCCGCTGGTACCTTTGCTGTGGCAGCAAAAGCTGGACGTTTGTCTTTTTTGCTCCGGAGGGCGCCGAAAGCGAAAATATGTTCTTTTGAGGATGGAGTCCGCAGGAAAGCAGAGAAGGCCAAATTGTCTGTGGCATTTGAAAGGGTTCCAGGAGGCAGTGAGAACCAGCATTACTTTTCCCCTCTGGCACCTTTGCTGTGGCAGCAAAAGCTGGACGTTTGTCTTTTTTGCTCCGGAGGCTGCCCAAAGCGAAAACAGCTGCTTTTGAGGATGGAGTCCGCAGCAAAGCAGAGAGGGCCAAATTGTCTGTGGCATTTGAAAGGGTTCCAGGAGGCAGTGAGAACCAGCATTACTTTTCCCCGCTGGCACCTTTGCTGTGGCAGCAAAAGCTGGACGTTTGTCTTTTTTGCTCCGGAGGCTGACCAAAGCGAAAACAGCTGCTTTTGAGGATGGAGTCCGCAGGAAAGCAGAGAGGGCCAAATTGTCTGTGGCATTTGAAAGGGTTCCAGGAGGCAGTGAGAACCAGCATTACTTTTCCCCGCTGGCACCTTTCCTGTGGCAGCAAAAGCTGGACGTTTGTCTTTTTTGCTCCGGAGGGCGCCGAAAGCGAAAATAGGTGCTTTTGAGTATGGAGTCCGAAGGAAAGCAGAGAGGGCCAAATTGTCTGTGGCATTTGAAAGGGTTCCAGGAGGCAGTGAGAACCAGCATTACTTTTCCCCGCTGGCACCTTTGCTGTGGCAGCAAAAGCTGGACGTTTGTCTTTTTTGCTCCGGAGGCTGCCGAAAGCGAAAGCAGCTGCTTTTGAGGATGGAGTCTGCAGGAAAGCAGAGAGGGCCAAATTGTCTGTGGCATTTGAAAGGGTTCCAGGAGGCAGTGAGAACCAGCATTACTTTTCCCCGCTGGCACCTTTGCTGTGGCAGCAAAAGCTGGACGTTTGTCTTTTTTGCTCCGGAGGCTGCCGAAAGCGAAAACAGGTGCTTTTGAGGATGGAGTCCGCAGGAAAGCAGAGAGGGCCAAATTGTCTGTGGCATTTGAAAGGGTTCCAGGAGGCAGTGAGAACCAGCATTACTTTTCCCCGCTGGCACCTTTGCTGTGGCAGCAAAAGCTGGACGTTTGTCTTTTTTGCTCCGGAGGCTGCCGAAAGCGAAAACAGGTGCTTTTGAGGATGGAGTCCGCAGGAAAGCAGAGAGGGCCAAATTGTCTGTGGCATTTGAAAGGGTTCCAGGAGGCAGAGAGAACCAGCATCACTTTTCCCGGCTGGCACCTTTGCTGTGGCAGCAAAAGCTGGACGTTTGTCTTTTTTGCTCCGGAGGTTGCCGAAAGCGAAAAAAGGTGCTTTTGAGGATGGAGTCCGCAGGAAAGCAGAGAGGGCCAAATTGTCTGTGGCATTTGAAAGGGTTCCAGGAGGCAGTGAGAACCAGCATTACTTTTCCCCGCTGGCACCTTTCCTGTGGCAGCAAAAGCTGGACGTTTGTCTTTTTTGCTCCGGAGGGCGCCGAAAGCGAAAATAGGTGCTTTTGAGGATGGAGTCCGAAGGAAAGCAGAGAGGGCCAAATTGTCTGTGGCATTTGAAAGGGTTCCAGGAGGCAGTGAGAACCAGCATTACTTTTCCCCGCTGGCACCTTTGCTGTGGCAGCAAAAGCTGGACGTTTGTCTTTTTTGCTCCGGAGGCTGCCGAAAGCGAAAGCAGCTGCTTTTGAGGATGGAGTCTGCAGGAAAGCAGAGAGGGCCAAATTGTCTGTGGCATTTGAAAGGGTTCCAGGAGGCAGTGAGAACCAGCATTACTTTTCCCCGCTGGCACCTTTGCTGTGGCAGCAAAAGCTGGACGTTTGTCTTTTTTGCTCCGGAGGCTGCCGAAAGCGAAAACAGGTGCTTTTGAGGATGGAGTCCGCAGGAAAGCAGAGAGGGCCAAATTGTCTGTGGCATTTGAAAGGGTTCCAGGAGGCAGTGAGAACCAGCATTACTTTTCCCCGCTGGCACCTTTGCTGTGGCAGCAAAAGCTGGACGTTTGTCTTTTTTGCTCCGGAGGCTGCCGAAAGCGAAAACAGGTGCTTTTGAGGATGGAGTCCGCAGGAAAGCAGAGAGGGCCAAATTGTCTGTGGCATTTGAAAGGGTTCCAGGAGGCAGTGAGAACCAGCATCACTTTTCCCGGCTGGCACCTTTGCTGTGGCAGCAAAAGCTGGACGTTTGTCTTTTTTGCTCCGGAGGTTGCCGAAAGCGAAAAAAGGTGCTTTTGAGGATGGAGTCCGCAGGAAAGCAGAGAGGGCCAAATTGTCTGTGGCATTTGAAAGGGTTCCAGGAGGCAGTGAGAACGAGCATTACTTTTCCCCGCTGGCACCTTTGCTGTGGCAGCAAAAGCTGGACGTTTGTCTTTTTTGCTCCGGAGGCTGCCGAAAGCGAAAATAGGTTCTTTTGAGGATGGAGTCCGCAGGAAAGCAGAGAGGGCCAAATTGTCTGTGGCATTTGAAAGGGTTCCAGGAGGCAGTGAGAACCAGCATTACTTTTCCCCGCTGGCACCTTTGCTGTGGCAGCAAAAGCTGGACGTTTGTCTTTTTTGCTCCGGAGGCTGCCGAAAGCGAAAACAGGTGCTTTTGAGGATGGAGTCCGCAGGAAAGCAGAGAGGGCCAAATTGTCTGTGGCATTTGAAAGGGTTCCAGGAGGCAGTGAGAACCAGCATTACTTTTCCCCGCTGGCACCTTTGTTGTGGCAGCAAAAGCTGGGCGTTTGTCTTTTTTGCTCCGGAGGCTGCCGAAAGCGAAAATAGGTGCTTTTGAGGATGGAGTCCGCAGGAAAGCAGAGAGGGCCAAATTGTCTGTGGCATTTGAAAGGGTTCCAGGAGGCAGTGAGAACCAGCATTACTTTTCCCCGCTGGCACCTTTGCTGTGGCAGCAAAAGCTGGACGTTTGTCTTTTTTGCTCCGGAGGGCGCCGAAAGCGAAAATAGGTTCTTTTGAGGATGGAGTCCGAAGGAAAGCAGAGAGGGCCAAATTGTCTGTGGCATTTGAAAGGGTTCCAGGAGGCAGTGAGAACCAGCATTACTTTTCCCCGCTGGCACCTTTGCTGTGGCAGCAAAAGCTGGACGTTTGTCTTTTTTGCTCCGGAGGCTGCCCAAAGCGAAAACAGGTGCTTTTGAGGATGGAGTCCGCAGGAAAGCAGAGAGGGCCAAATTGTCTGTGGCATTTGAAAGGGTTCCAGGAGGCAGTGAGAACCAGCATTACTTTTCCCCGCTGGCACCTTTGCTGTGGCAGCAAAAGCTGGACGTTTGTCTTTTTTGCTCCGGAGGCTGCCCAAAGCGAAAACAGGTGCTTTTGAGGATGGAGTCCGCAGGAAAGCAGAGAGGGCCAAATTGTCTGTGGCATTTGAAAGGGTTCCAGGAGGCAGTGAGAACCAGCATTACTTTTCCCCGCTGGCACCTTTGCTGTGGCAGCAAAAGCTGGACGTTTGTCTTTTTTGCTCCGGAGGTTGCCAAAAGCGAAAACAGGTGCTTTTGAGGATGGAGTCCGCAGGAAAGCAGAGAGGGCCAAATTGTCTGTGGCATTTGAAAGGGTTCCAGGAGGCAGTGAGAACCAGCATTACTTTTCCCCGCTGGCACCTTTGCTGTGGCAGCAAAAGCTGGACGTTTGTCTTTTTTGCTCCGGAGGTTGCCGAACGCGAAAACAGGTGCTTTTGAGGATGGAGTCCGCAGGAAAGCAGAGAGGGCCAAATTGTCTGTGGCATTTGAAAGGGTTCCAGGAGGCAGTGAGAACCAGCATTACTTTTCCCCGCTGGCACCTTTGCTGTGGCAGCAAAAGCTGGACGTTTGTCTTTTTTGCTCCGGAGGCTGCCGAAAGCGAAAACAGGTGCTTTTGAGGATGGAGTCCGCAGGAAAGCAGAGAGGGCCAAATTGTCCGTGGCATTTGAAAGGGTTCCAGGAGGCAGTGAGAACCAGCATTACTTTTCCCCGCTGGTACCTTTGCTGTGGCAGCAAAAGCTGGACGTTTGTCTTTTTTGCTCCGGAGGGCGCCGAAAGCGAAAATAGGTTCTTTTGAGGACGGAGTCCGCAGGAAAGCAGAGAGGGCCAAATTGTCTGGGGCATTTGAAAGGGTTCCAGGAGGCAGTGAGAACCAGCATTACTTTTCCCCTCTGGCACCTTTGCTGTGGCAGCAAAAGCTGGACGTTTGTCTTTTTTGCTCCGGAGGCTGCCCAAAGCGAAAACAGCTGCTTTTGAGGATGGAGTCCGCAGGAAAGCAGAGAGGGCCAAATTGTCTGTGGCATTTGAAAGGGTTCCAGGAGGCAGTGAGAACCAGCATTACTTTTCCCCGCTGGCACCTTTGCTGTGGCAGCAAAAGCTGGACGTTTGTCTTTTTTGCTCCGGAGGCTGCCGAAAGCGAAAACAGGTGCTTTTGAGGATGGAGTCCGCAGGAAAGCAGAGAGGGCCAAATTGTCTGTGGCATTTGAAAGGGTTCCAGGAGGCAGTGAGAACCGGCATTACTTTTCCCCGCTGGCACCTTTGCTGTGGCAGCAAAAGCTGGACGTTTGTCTTTTTTTCTCCGGAGGGCGCCGAAAGCAAAAATAGGTTCTTTTGAGGATGGAGTCCGCAGGAAAGCAGAGAGGGCCAAATTGTCTGTGGCATTTGAAAGGGTTCCAGGAGGCAGTGAGAACCAGCATTACTTTTCCCCGCTGGCACCTTTGCTGTGGCAGCAAAAGCTGGACGTTTGTCTTTTTTGCTCCGGAGGCTGCCCAAAGCGAAAACAGCTGCTTTTGAGGATGGAGTCCGCAGCAAAGCAGAGAGGGCCAAATTGTCTGTGGCATTTGAAAGGGTTCCAGGAGGCAGTGAGAACCAGCATTACTTTTCCCCGCTGGCACCTTTGCTGTGGCAGCAAAAGCTGGACGTTTGTCTTTTTTGCTCCGGAGGCTGCCCAAAGCGAAAACAGCTGCTTTTGAGGATGGAGTCCGCAGGAAAGCAGAGAGGGCCAAATTGTCTGTGGCATTTGAAAGGGTTCCAGGAGGCAGTGAGAACCAGCATTACTTTTCCCCGCTGGCACCTTTGCTGTGGCACCAAAAGCTGGACGTTTGTCTTTTTTGCTCCGGAGGCTGCCGAAAGCGAAAGCAGCTGCTTTTGAGGATGGAGTCTGCAGGAAAGCAGAGAGGGCCAAATTGTCTGTGGCATTTGAAAGGGTTCCAGGAGGCAGTGAGAACCAGCATTACTTTTCCCCGCTGGCACCTTTGCTGTGGCAGCAAAAGCTGGACGTTTGTCTTTTTTGCTCCGGAGGCTGCCCAAAGCGAAAACAGGTGCTTTTGAGGATGGAGTCCGCAGGAAAGCAGAGAGGGCCAAATTGTCTGTGGCATTTGAAAGGGTTCCAGGAGGCAGTGAGAACCAGCATTACTTTTCCCCGCTGGCACCTTTGCTGTGGCAGCAAAAGCTGGACGTTTGTCTTTTTTGCTCCGGAGGTTGCCGAAAGTGAAAAAAGGTGCTTTTGAGGATGGAGTCCGCAGGAAAGCAGAGAGGGCCAAATTGTCTGAGGCATTTGAAGAGGTTCCAGGAGGCAGTGAGAACCAGCATTACTTTTCCCCGCTAGCACCTTTGTTGTGGCAGCAAAAGCTGGACGTTTGTCTTTTTTGCTCCGGAGGGCGCCGAAAGCAAAAATAGGTTCTTTTGAGGATGGAGTCCGCAGGAAAGCAGAGAGGGCCAAATTGTCTGTGGCATTTGAAAGGGTTCCAGGAGGCAGTGAGAACGAGCATTACTTTTCCCCGCTGGCACCTTTGCTGTGGCAGCAAAAGCTGGACGTTTGTCTTTTTTGCTCCGGAGGCTGCCGAAAGCGAAAATAGGTTCTTTTGAGGATGGAGTCCGCAGGAAAGCAGAGAGGGCCAAATTGTCTGTGGCATTTGAAAGGGTTCCAGGAGGCAGTGAGAACCAGCATTACTTTTCCCCGCTGGCACCTTTGCTGTGGCAGCAAAAGCTGGACGTTTGTCTTTTTTGCTCCGGAGGCTGCCGAAAGCGAAAACAGGTGCTTTTGAGGATGGAGTCCGCAGGAAAGCAGAGAGGGCCAAATTGTCTGTGGCATTTGAAAGGGTTCCAGGAGGCAGTGAGAACCAGCATTACTTTTCCCCGCTGGCACCTTTGTTGTGGCAGCAAAAGCTGGACGTTTGTCTTTTTTGCTCCGGAGGCTGCCGAAAGCGAAAACAGGTGCTTTTGAGGATGGAGTCCGCAGGAAAGCAGAGAGGGCCAAATTGTCTGTGGCATTTGAAAGGGTTCCAGGAGGCAGTGAGAACCAGCATTACTTTTCCCCGCTGGCACCTTTCCTGTGGCAGCAAAAGCTGGACGTTTGTCTTTTTTGCTCCGGAGGCTGCCCAAAGCGAAAACAGGTGCTTTTGAGGATGGAGTCCGAAGGAAAGCAGAGAGGGCCAAATTGTCTGTGGCATTTGAAAGGGTTCCAGGAGGCAGTGAGAACCAGCATTACTTTTCCCCGCTGGCACCTTTGCTGTGGCAGCAAAAGCTGGACGTTTGTCTTTTTTGCTCCGGAGGCTGCCGAAAGCGAAAGCAGCTGCTTTTGAGGATGGAGTCTGCAGGAAAGCAGAGAGGGCCAAATTGTCTGTGGCATTTGAAAGGGTTCCAGGAGGCAGTGAGAACCAGCATTACTTTTCCCCGCTGGCACCTTTGCTGTGGCAGCAAAAGCTGGACGTTTGTCTTTTTTGCTCCGGAGGCTGCCGAAAGCGAAAACAGGTGCTTTTGAGGATGGAGTCCGCAGGAAAGCAGAGAGGGCCAAATTGTCTGTGGCATTTGAAAGGGTTCCAGGAGGCAGTGAGAACCAGCATTACTTTTCCCCGCTGGCACCTTTGCTGTGGCAGCAAAAGCTGGACGTTTGTCTTTTTTGCTCCGGAGGCTGCCGAAAGCGAAAGCAGCTGCTTTTGAGGATGGAGTCCGCAGGAAAGCAGAGAGGGCCAAATTGTCTGGGGCATTTGAAAGGGTTCCAGGAGGCAGTGAGAACCAGCATTACTTTTCCCCGCTGGCACCTTTGCTGTGGCAGCAAAAGCTGGACGTTTGTCTTTTTTGCTCCGGAGGCTGCCGAAAGCGAAAGCAGCTGCTTTTGAGGATGGAGTCTGCAGGAAAGCAGAGAGGGCCAAATTGTCTGTGGCATTTGAAAGGGTTCCAGGAGGCAGTGAGAACCAGCATTACTTTTCCCCGCTGGCACCTTTGCTGTGGCAGCAAAAGCTGGACGTTTGTCTTTTTTGCTCCGGAGGCTGCCCAAAGCGAAAACAGGTGCTTTTGAGGATGGAGTCCGCAGGAAAGCAGAGAGGGCCAAATTGTCTGTGGCATTTGAAAGGGTTCCAGGAGGCAGTGAGAACCAGCATTACTTTTCCCCGCTGGCACCTTTGCTGTGGCAGCAAAAGCTGGACGTTTGTCTTTTTTGCTCCGGAGGTTGCCGAAAGTGAAAAAAGGTGCTTTTGAGGATGGAGTCCGCAGGAAAGCAGAGAGGGCCAAATTGTCTGAGGCATTTGAAGAGGTTCCAGGAGGCAGTGAGAACCAGCATTACTTTTCCCCGCTAGCACCTTTGTTGTGGCAGCAAAAGCTGGACGTTTGTCTTTTTTGCTCCGGAGGGCGCCGAAAGCAAAAATAGGTTCTTTTGAGGATGGAGTCCGCAGGAAAGCAGAGAGGGCCAAATTGTCTGTGGCATTTGAAAGGGTTCCAGGAGGCAGTGAGAACGAGCATTACTTTTCCCCGCTGGCACCTTTGCTGTGGCAGCAAAAGCTGGACGTTTGTCTTTTTTGCTCCGGAGGCTGCCGAAAGCGAAAATAGGTTCTTTTGAGGATGGAGTCCGCAGGAAAGCAGAGAGGGCCAAATTGTCTGTGGCATTTGAAAGGGTTCCAGGAGGCAGTGAGAACCAGCATTACTTTTCCCCGCTGGCACCTTTGCTGTGGCAGCAAAAGCTGGACGTTTGTCTTTTTTGCTCTGGAGGCTGCCGAAAGCGAAAACAGGTGCTTTTGAGGATGGAGTCCGCAGGAAAGCAGAGAGGGCCAAATTGTCTGTGGCATTTGAAAGGGTTCCAGGAGGCAGTGAGAACCAGCATTACTTTTCCCCGCTGGCACCTTTGTTGTGGCAGCAAAAGCTGGACGTTTGTCTTTTTTGCTCCGGAGGCTGCCGAAAGCGAAAACAGGTGCTTTTGAGGATGGAGTCCGCAGGAAAGCAGAGAGGGCCAAATTGTCTGTGGCATTTGAAAGGGTTCCAGGAGGCAGTGAGAACCAGCATTACTTTTCCCCGCTGGCACCTTTCCTGTGGCAGCAAAAGCTGGACGTTTGTCTTTTTTGCTCCGGAGGCTGCCCAAAGCGAAAACAGGTGCTTTTGAGGATGGAGTCCGAAGGAAAGCAGAGAGGGCCAAATTGTCTGTGGCATTTGAAAGGGTTCCAGGAGGCAGTGAGAACCAGCATTACTTTTCCCCGCTGGCACCTTTGCTGTGGCAGCAAAAGCTGGACGTTTGTCTTTTTTGCTCCGGAGGCTGCCGAAAGCGAAAGCAGCTGCTTTTGAGGATGGAGTCTGCAGGAAAGCAGAGAGGGCCAAATTGTCTGTGGCATTTGAAAGGGTTCCAGGAGGCAGTGAGAACCAGCATTACTTTTCCCCGCTGGCACCTTTGCTGTGGCAGCAAAAGCTGGACGTTTGTCTTTTTTGCTCCGGAGGCTGCCGAAAGCGAAAACAGGTGCTTTTGAGGATGGAGTCCGCAGGAAAGCAGAGAGGGCCAAATTGTCTGTGGCATTTGAAAGGGTTCCAGGAGGCAGTGAGAACCAGCATTACTTTTCCCCGCTGGCACCTTTGCTGTGGCAGCAAAAGCTGGACGTTTGTCTTTTTTGCTCCGGAGGCTGCCGAAAGCGAAAACAGGTGCTTTTGAGGATGGAGTCCGCAGGAAAGCAGAGAGGGCCAAATTGTCTGTGGCATTTGAAAGGGTTCCAGGAGGCAGTGAGAACCAGCATCACTTTTCCCGGCTGGCACCTTTGCTGTGGCAGCAAAAGCTGGACGTTTGTCTTTTTTGCTCCGGAGGTTGCCGAAAGCGAAAAAAGGTGCTTTTGAGGATGGAGTCCGCAGGAAAGCAGAGAGGGCCAAATTGTCTGTGGCATTTGAAAGGGTTCCAGGAGGCAGTGAGAACGAGCATTACTTTTCCCCGCTGGCACCTTTGCTGTGGCAGCAAAAGCTGGACGTTTGTCTTTTTTGCTCCGGAGGCTGCCGAAAGCGAAAGCAGCTGCTTTTGAGGATGGAGTCCGCAGGAAAGCAGAGAGGGCCAAATTGTCTGTGGCATTTGAAAGGGTTCCAGGAGGCAGTGAGAACCAGCATTACTTTTCCCCGCTGGCACCTTTGCTGTGGCAGCAAAAGCTGGACGTTTGTCTTTTTTGCTCCGGAGGCTGCCGAAAGCGAAAATAGGTTCTTTTGAGGATGGAGTCCGCAGGAAAGCAGAGAGGGCCAAATTGTCTGTGGCATTTGAAAGGGTTCCAGGAGGCAGTGAGAACCAGCATTACTTTTCCCCGCTGGCACCTTTGCTGTGGCAGCAAAAGCTGGACGTTTGTCTTTTTTGCTCCGGAGGCTGCCGAAAGCGAAAACAGGTGCTTTTGAGGATGGAGTCCGCAGGAAAGCAGAGAGGGCCAAATTGTCTGTGGCATTTGAAAGGGTTCCAGGAGGCAGTGAGAACCAGCATTACTTTTCCCCGCTGGCACCTTTGTTGTGGCAGCAAAAGCTGGACGTTTGTCTTTTTTGCTCCGGAGGCTGCCGAAAGCGAAAACAGGTGCTTTTGAGGATGGAGTCCGCAGGAAAGCAGAGAGGGCCAAATTGTCTGTGGCATTTGAAAGGGTTCCAGGAGGCAGTGAGAACCAGCATTACTTTTCCCCGCTGGCACCTTTCCTGTGGCAGCAAAAGCTGGACGTTTGTCTTTTTTGCTCCGGAGGGCGCCGAAAGCGAAAATAGGTGCTTTTGAGGATGGAGTCCGAAGGAAAGCAGAGAGGGCCAAATTGTCTGTGGCATTTGAAAGGGTTCCAGGAGGCAGTGAGAACCAGCATTACTTTTCCCCGCTGGCACCTTTGCTGTGGCAGCAAAAGCTGGACGTTTGTCTTTTTTGCTCCGGAGGCTGCCGAAAGCGAAAGCAGCTGCTTTTGAGGATGGAGTCTGCAGGAAAGCAGAGAGGGCCAAATTGTCTGTGGCATTTGAAAGGGTTCCAGGAGGCAGTGAGAACCAGCATTACTTTTCCCCGCTGGCACCTTTGCTGTGGCAGCAAAAGCTGGACGTTTGTCTTTTTTGCTCCGGAGGCTGCTGAAAGCGAAAACAGGTGCTTTTGAGGATGGAGTCCGCAGGAAAGCAGAGAGGGCCAAATTGTCTGTGGCATTTGAAAGGGTTCCAGGAGGCAGTGAGAACCAGCATTACTTTTCCCCGCTGGCACCTTTGCTGTGGCAGCAAAAGCTGGACGTTTGTCTTTTTTGCTCCGGAGGCTGCCGAAAGCGAAAACAGGTGCTTTTGAGGATGGAGTCCGCAGGAAAGCAGAGAGGGCCAAATTGTCTGTGGCATTTGAAAGGGTTCCAGGAGGCAGTGAGAACCAGCATCACTTTTCCCGGCTGGCACCTTTGCTGTGGCAGCAAAAGCTGGACGTTTGTCTTTTTTGCTCCGGAGGTTGCCGAAAGCGAAAAAAGGTGCTTTTGAGGATGGAGTCCGCAGGAAAGCAGAGAGGGCCAAATTGTCTGTGGCATTTGAAAGGGTTCCAGGAGGCAGTGAGAACGAGCATTACTTTTCCCCGCTGGCACCTTTGCTGTGGCAGCAAAAGCTGGACGTTTGTCTTTTTTGCTCCGGAGGCTGCCGAAAGCGAAAATAGGTTCTTTTGAGGATGGAGTCCGCAGGAAAGCAGAGAGGGCCAAATTGTCTGTGGCATTTGAAAGGGTTCCAGGAGGCAGTGAGAACCAGCATTACTTTTCCCCGCTGGCACCTTTGCTGTGGCAGCAAAAGCTGGACGTTTGTCTTTTTTGCTCCGGAGGCTGCCGAAAGCGAAAACAGGTGCTTTTGAGGATGGAGTCCGCAGGAAAGCAGAGAGGGCCAAATTGTCTGTGGCATTTGAAAGGGTTCCAGGAGGCAGTGAGAACCAGCATTACTTTTCCCCGCTGGCACCTTTGTTGTGGCAGCAAAAGCTGGGCGTTTGTCTTTTTTGCTCCGGAGGCTGCCGAAAGCGAAAATAGGTGCTTTTGAGGATGGAGTCCGCAGGAAAGCAGAGAGGGCCAAATTGTCTGTGGCATTTGAAAGGGTTCCAGGAGGCAGTGAGAACCAGCATTACTTTTCCCCGCTGGCACCTTTGCTGTGGCAGCAAAAGCTGGACGTTTGTCTTTTTTGCTCCGGAGGGCGCCGAAAGCGAAAATAGGTTCTTTTGAGGATGGAGTCCGAAGGAAAGCAGAGAGGGCCAAATTGTCTGTGGCATTTGAAAGGGTTCCAGGAGGCAGTGAGAACCAGCATTACTTTTCCCCGCTGGCACCTTTGCTGTGGCAGCAAAAGCTGGACGTTTGTCTTTTTTGCTCCGGAGGCTGCCCAAAGCGAAAACAGGTGCTTTTGAGGATGGAGTCCACAGGAAAGCAGAGAGGGCCAAATTGTCTGTGGCATTTGAAAGGGTTCCAGGAGGCAGTGAGAACCAGCATTACTTTTCCCCGCTGGCACCTTTGCTGTGGCAGCAAAAGCTGGACGTTTGTCTTTTTTGCTCCGGAGGCTGCCCAAAGCGAAAACAGCTGCTTTTGAGGATGGAGTCCGCAGGAAAGCAGAGAGGGCCAAATTGTCTGTGGCATTTGAAAGGGTTCCAGGAGGCAGTGAGAACCAGCATTACTTTTCCCCGCTGGCACCTTTGCTGTGGCAGCAAAAGCTGGACGTTTGTCTTTTTTGCTCCGGAGGTTGCCAAAAGCGAAAACAGGTGCTTTTGAGGATGGAGTCCGCAGGAAAGCAGAGAGGGCCAAATTGTCTGTGGCATTTGAAAGGGTTCCAGGAGGCAGTGAGAACCAGCATTACTTTTCCCCGCTGGCACCTTTGCTGTGGCAGCAAAAGCTGGACGTTTGTCTTTTTTGCTCCGGAGGTTGCCGAACGCGAAAACAGGTGCTTTTGAGGATGGAGTCCGCAGGAAAGCAGAGAGGGCCAAATTGTCTGTGGCATTTGAAAGGGTTCCAGGAGGCAGTGAGAACCAGCATTACTTTTCCCCGCTGGCACCTTTGCTGTGGCAGCAAAAGCTGGACGTTTGTCTTTTTTGCTCCGGAGGCTGCCGAAAGCGAAAACAGGTGCTTTTGAGGATGGAGTCCGCAGGAAAGCAGAGAGGGCCAAATTGTCTGTGGCATTTGAAAGGGTTCCAGGAGGCAGTGAGAACCAGCATTACTTTTCCCCGCTGGTACCTTTGCTGTGGCAGCAAAAGCTGGACGTTTGTCTTTTTTGCTCCGGAGGGCGCCGAAAGCGAAAATAGGTTCTTTTGAGGACGGAGTCCGCAGGAAAGCAGAGAGGGCCAAATTGTCTGGGGCATTTGAAAGGGTTCCAGGAGGCAGTGAGAACCAGCATTACTTTTCCCCTCTGGCACCTTTGCTGTGGCAGCAAAAGCTGGACGTTTGTCTTTTTTGCTCCGGAGGCTGCCCAAAGCGAAAACAGCTGCTTTTGAGGATGGAGTCCGCAGGAAAGCAGAGAGGGCCAAATTGTCTGTGGCATTTGAAAGGGTTCCAGGAGGCAGTGAGAACCAGCATTACTTTTCCCCGCTGGCACCTTTGCTGTGGCAGCAAAAGCTGGACGTTTGTCTTTTTTGCTCCGGAGGCTGCCGAAAGCGAAAACAGGTGCTTTTGAGGATGGAGTCCGCAGGAAAGCAGAGAGGGCCAAATTGTCTGGGGCATTTGAAAGGGTTCCAGGAGGCAGTGAGAACCGGCATTACTTTTCCCCGCTGGCACCTTTGCTGTGGCAGCAAAAGCTGGACGTTTGTCTTTTTTGCTCCGGAGGTTGCAGGAAAGCGAAAAAAGGTGCTTTTGAGGATGGAGTCCGCAGGAAAGCAGAGAGGGCCAAATTGTCTGAGGCATTTGAAGAGGTTCCAGGAGGCAGTGAGAACCAGCATTACTTTTCCCTGCTGGCACCTTTGCTGTGGCAGCAAAAGCTGGACGTTTGTCTTTTTTTCTCCGGAGGGCGCCGAAAGCAAAAATAGGTTCTTTTGAGGATGGAGTCCGCAGGAAAGCAGAGAGGGCCAAATTGTCTGTGGCATTTGAAAGGGTTCCAGGAGGCAGTGAGAACCAGCATTACTTTTCCCCGCTGGCACCTTTGCTGTGGCAGCAAAAGCTGGACGTTTGTCTTTTTTTGCTCCGGAGGCTGCCCAAAGCGAAAACAGCTGCTTTTGAGGATGGAGTCCGCAGCAAAGCAGAGAGGGCCAAATTGTCTGTGGCATTTGAAAGGGTTCCAGGAGGCAGTGAGAACCAGCATTACTTTTCCCCGCTGGCACCTTTGCTGTGGCAGCAAAAGCTGGACGTTTGTCTTTTTTGCTCCGGAGGCTGCCCAAAGCGAAAACAGCTGCTTTTGAGGATGGAGTCCGCAGGAAAGCAGAGAGGGCCAAATTGTCTGTGGCATTTGAAAGGGTTCCAGGAGGCAGTGAGAACCAGCATTACTTTTCCCCGCTGGCACCTTTGCTGTGGCAGCAAAAGCTGGACGTTTGTCTTTTTTGCTCCGGAGGGCGCCGAAAGCGAAAATAGGTGCTTTTGAGGATGGAGTCCGAAGGAAAGCAGAGAGGGCCAAATTGTCTGTGGCATTTGAAAGGGTTCCAGGAGGCAGTGAGAACCAGCATTACTTTTCCCCGCTGGCACCTTTGCTGTGGCAGCAAAAGCTGGACGTTTGTCTTTTTTGCTCCGGAGGCTGCCGAAAGCGAAAGCAGCTGCTTTTGAGGATGGAGTCTGCAGGAAAGCAGAGAGGGCCAAATTGTCTGTGGCATTTGAAAGGGTTCCAGGAGGCAGTGAGAACCAGCATTACTTTTCCCCGCTGGCACCTTTGCTGTGGCAGCAAAAGCTGGACGTTTGTCTTTTTTGCTCCGGAGGCTGCCCAAAGCGAAAACAGGTGCTTTTGAGGATGGAGTCCGCAGGAAAGCAGAGAGGGCCAAATTGTCTGTGGCATTTGAAAGGGTTCCAGGAGGCAGTGAGAACCAGCATTACTTTTCCCCGCTGGCACCTTTGCTGTGGCAGCAAAAGCTGGACGTTTGTCTTTTTTGCTCCGGAGGTTGCCGAAAGCGAAAAAAGGTGCTTTTGAGGATGGAGTCCGCAGGAAAGCAGAGAGGGCCAAATTGTCTGAGGCATTTGAAGAGGTTCCAGGAGGCAGTGAGAACCAGCATTACTTTTCCCCGCTGGCACCTTTGTTGTGGCAGCAAAAGCTGGACGTTTGTCTTTTTTGCTCCGGAGGGCGCCGAAAGCAAAAATAGGTTCTTTTGAGGATGGAGTCCGCAGGAAAGCAGAGAGGGCCAAATTGTCTGTGGCATTTGAAAGGGTTCCAGGAGGCAGTGAGAACGAGCATTACTTTTCCCCGCTGGCACCTTTGCTGTGGCAGCAAAAGCTGGACGTTTGTCTTTTTTGCTCCGGAGGCTGCCGAAAGCGAAAATAGGTTCTTTTGAGGATGGAGTCCGCAGGAAAGCAGAGAGGGCCAAATTGTCTGTGGCATTTGAAAGGGTTCCAGGAGGCAGTGAGAACCAGCATTACTTTTCCCCGCTGGCACCTTTGCTGTGGCAGCAAAAGCTGGACGTTTGTCTTTTTTGCTCCGGAGGCTGCCGAAAGCGAAAACAGGTGCTTTTGAGGATGGAGTCCGCAGGAAAGCAGAGAGGGCCAAATTGTCTGTGGCATTTGAAAGGGTTCCAGGAGGCAGTGAGAACCAGCATTACTTTTCCCCGCTGGCACCTTTGTTGTGGCAGCAAAAGCTGGACGTTTGTCTTTTTTGCTCCGGAGGCTGCCGAAAGCGAAAACAGGTGCTTTTGAGGATGGAGTCCGCAGGAAAGCAGAGAGGGCCAAATTGTCTGTGGCATTTGAAAGGGTTCCAGGAGGCAGTGAGAACCAGCATTACTTTTCCCCGCTGGCACCTTTGCTGTGGCAGCAAAAGCTGGACGTTTGTCTTTTTTGCTCCGGAGGGCGCCGAAAGCGAAAATAGGTTCTTTTGAGGATGGAGTCCGAAGGAAAGCAGAGAGGGCCAAATTGTCTGTGGCATTTGAAAGGGTTCCAGGAGGCAGTGAGAACCAGCATTACTTTTCCCCGCTGGCACCTTTGCTGTGGCAGCAAAAGCTGGACGTTTGTCTTTTTTGCTCCGGAGGCTGCCCAAAGCGAAAACAGGTGCTTTTGAGGATGGAGTCCGCAGGAAAGCAGAGAGGGCCAAATTGTCTGTGGCATTTGAAAGGGTTCCAGGAGGCAGTGAGAACCAGCATTACTTTTCCCCGCTGGCACCTTTGCTGTGGCAGCAAAAGCTGGACGTTTGTCTTTTTTGCTCCGGAGGCTGCCGAAAGCGAAAACAGGTGCTTTTGAGGATGGAGTCCGCAGGAAAGCAGAGAGAGCCAAATTGTCTGGGGCATTTGAAGGAGTTCCAGGAGGCAGTGAGAACCAGCATTACTTTTCCCTGCTGGCACCTTTGCTGTGGCAGCAAAAGCTGGACGTTTGTCTTTTTTGCTCCGGAGGTTGCCGAACGCGAAAACAGGTGCTTTTGAGGATGGAGTCCGCAGGAAAGCAGAGAGGGCCAAATTGTCTGTGGCATTTGAAAGGGTTCCAGGAGGCAGTGAGAACCAGCATTACTTTTCCCCGCTGGCACCTTTGCTGTGGCAGCAAAAGCTGGACGTTTGTCTTTTTTGCTCCGGAGGCTGCCGAAAGCGAAAACAGGTGCTTTTGAGGATGGAGTCCGCAGGAAAGCAGAGAGGGCCAAATTGTCTGGGGCATTTGAAAGGGTTCCAGGAGGCAGTGAGAACCAGCATTACTTTTCCCCGCTGGCACCTTTCCTGTGGCAGCAAAAGCTGGACGTTTGTCTTTTTTGCTCCGGAGGGCGCCGAAAGCGAAAATAGGTTCTTTTGAGGACTGAGTCCGCAGGAAAGCAGAGAGGGCCAAATTGTCTGTGGCATTTGAAAGGGTTCCAGGAGGCAGTGAGAACCAGCATTACTTTTCCCCTCTGGCACCTTTGCTGTGGCAGCAAAAGCTGGACGTTTGTCTTTTTTGCTCCGGAGGCTGCCCAAAGCGAAAACAGCTGCTTTTGAGGATGGAGTCCGCAGCAAAGCAGAGAGGGCCAAATTGTCTGTGGCATTTGAAAGGGTTCCAGGAGGCAGTGAGAACCAGCATTACTTTTCCCCGCTGGCACCTTTGCTGTGGCAGCAAAAGCTGGACGTTTGTCTTTTTTGCTCCGGAGGCTGCCGAAAGCGAAAACAGGTGCTTTTGAGGATGGAGTCCGCAGGAAAGCAGAGAGGGCCAAATTGTCTGTGGCATTTGAAAGGGTTCCAGGAGGCAGTGAGAACCGGCATTACTTTTCCCCGCTGGCACCTTTGCTGTGGCAGCAAAAGCTGGACGTTTGTCTTTTTTGCTCCGGAGGTTGCCGAAAGCGAAAAAAGGTGCTTTTGAGGATGGAGTCCGCAGGAAAGCAGAGAGGGCCAAATTGTCTGAGGCATTTGAAGAGGTTCCAGGAGGCAGTGAGAACCAGCATTACTTTTCCCTGCTGGCACCTTTGCTGTGGCAGCAAAAGCTGGACGTTTGTCTTTTTTTCTCCGGAGGGCGCCGAAAGCAAAAATAGGTTCTTTTGAGGATGGAGTCCGCAGGAAAGCAAGAGGGCCAAATTGTCTGTGGCATTTGAAAGGGTTCCAGGAGGCAGTGAGAACCAGCATTACTTTTCCCCGCTGGCACCTTTGCTGTGGCAGCAAAAGCTGGACGTTTGTCTTTTTTGCTCCGGAGGCTGCCGAAAGCGAAAATAGGTTCTTTTGAGGATGGAGTCCGCAAGAAAGCAGAGAGGGCCAAATTGTCTGTTGCATTTGAAAGGGTTCCAGGAGGCAGTGAGAACCAGCATTACTTTTCCCCGCTGGCACCTTTGCTGTGGCAGCAAAAGCTGGACGTTTGTCTTTTTTGCTCCGGAGGCTGCCCAAAGCGAAAACAGCTGCTTTTGAGGATGGAGTCCGCAGGAAAGCAGAGAGGGCCAAATTGTCTGTGGCATTTGAAAGGGTTCCAGGAGGCAGTGAGAACCAGCATTACTTTTCCCCGCTGGCACCTTTGCTGTGGCAGCAAAAGCTGGACGTTTGTCTTTTTTGCTCCGGAGGCTGCCCAAAGCGAAAACAGCTGCTTTTGAGGATGGAGTCCGCAGCAAAGCAGAGAGGGCCAAATTGTCTGGGGCATTTGAAAGGGTTCCAGGAGGCAGTGAGAACCAGCATTACTTTTCCCCGCTGGCACCTTTGTTGTGGCAGCAAAAGCTGGACGTTTGTCTTTTTTGCTCCGGAGGCTGACCAAAGCGAAAACAGCTGCTTTTGAGGATGGAGTCCGCAGGAAAGCAGAGAGGGCCAAATTGTCTGTGGCATTTGAAATGGTTCCAGGAGGCAGTGAGAACCAGCATTACTTTTCCCCGCTGGCACCTTTGCTGTGGCAGCAAAAACTGGACGTTTGTCTTTTTTGCTCCGGAGGGCGCCGAAAGCGAAAATAGGTTCTTTTGAGGATGGAGTCCGAAGGAAAGCAGAGAGGGCCAAATTGTCTGTGGCATTTGAAAGGGTTCCAGGAGGCAGTGAGAACCAGCATTACTTTTCCCCGCTGGCACCTTTGCTGTGGCAGCAAAAGCTGGACGTTTGTCTTTTTTGCTCCGGAGGCTGCCGAAAGCGAAAACAGGTGCTTTTGAGGATGGAATCCGCAGGAAAGCAGAGAGGGCCAAATTGTCTGTGGCATTTGAAAGGGTTCCAGGAGGCAGTGAGAACCAGCATTACTTTTCCCCGCTGGCACCTTTGCTGTGGCAGCAAAAGCTGGACGTTTGTCTTTTTTGCTCCGGAGGCTGCCGAAAGCGAAAACAGGTGCTTTTGAGGATGGAGTCCGCAGGAAAGCAGAGAGGGCCAAATTGTCTGTGGCATTTGAAAGGGTTCCAGGAGGCAGTGAGAACCAGCATTACTTTTCCCCGCTGGCACCTTTGCTGTGGCAGCAAAAGCTGGACGTTTGTCTTTTTTGCTCCGGAGGCTGCCGAAAGCGAAAACAGGTGCTTTTGAGGATGGAGTCCGCAGGAAAGCAGAGAGAGCCAAATTGTCTGGGGCATTTGAAGGAGTTCCAGGAGGCAGTGAGAACCAGCATTACTTTTCCCCGCTGGCACCTTTGCTGTGGCAGCAAAAGCTGGACGTTTGTCTTTTTTGCTCCGGAGGTTGCCGAACGTGAAAACAGGTGCTTTTGAAGATGGAGTCCGCAGGAAAGCAGAGAGGGCCAAATTGTCTGTGGCATTTGAAAGGGTTCCAGGAGGCAGTGAGAACCAGCATTACTTTTCCCCGCTGGCACCTTTGCTGTGGCAGCAAAAGCTGGACGTTTGTCTTTTTTGCTCCGGAGGCTGCCGAAAGCGAAAACAGGTGCTTTTGAGGATGGAGTCCGCAGGAAAGCAGAGAGGGCCAAATTGTCTGTGGCATTTGAAAGGGTTCCAGGAGGCAGTGAGAACCAGCATTACTTTTCCCCGCTGGCACCTTTGCTGTGGCAGCAAAAGCTGGACGTTTGTCTTTTTTGCTCCGGAGGCTGCCCAAAGCGAAAACAGCTGCTTTTGAGGATGGAGTCCGCAGCAAAGCAGAGAGGGCCAAATTGTCTGTGGCATTTGAAAGGGTTCCAGGAGGCAGTGAGAACCAGCATTACTTTTCCCCGCTGGTACCTTTGCTGTGGCAGCAAAAGCTGGACGTTTGTCTTTTTTGCTCCGGAGGCTGCCGAAAGCGAAAACAGGTGCTTTTGAGGATGGAGTCCGCAGGAAAGCAGAGAGGGCCAAATTGTCTGTGGCATTTGAAAGGGTTCCAGGAGGCAGTGAGAACCGGCATTACTTTTCCCCGCTGCCACCTTTGTTGTGGCAGCAAAAGCTGGACGTTTGTCTTTTTTGCTCCGGAGGCTGCCGAAAGCGAAAACAGGTGCTTTTGAGGATAGAGTCCACAGGAAAGCAGAGAGGGCCAAATTGTCTGTGGCATTTGAAAGGGTTCCAGGAGGCAGTGAGAACCAGCATTACTTTTCCCCGCTGGCACCTTTGCTGTGGCAGCAAAAGCTGGACGTTTGTCTTTTTTGCTCCGGAGGGCGCCGAAAGCGAAAATAGGTGCTTTTGAAGATGGAGTCCGAAGGAAAGCAGAGAGGGCCAAATTGTCTGTGGCATTTGAAAGGGTTCCAAGAGGCAGTGAGAACGAGCATTACTTTTCCCCGCTGGCACCTTTGCTGTGGCAGCAAAAGCTGGACGTTTGTCTTTTTTGCTCCGGAGGCTGCCGAAAGCGAAAGCAGCTGCTTTTGAGGATGGAGTCCGCAGGAAAGCAGAGAGGGCCAAATTGTCTGTGGCATTTGAAAGGGTTCCAGGAGGCAGTGAGAACCAGCATTACTTTTCCCCGCTGGCACCTTTGCTGTGGCAGCAAAAGCTGGACGTTTGTCTTTTTTGCTCCGGAGGCTGCCGAAAGCGAAAACAGGTGCTTTTGAGGATGGAGTCCGCAGGAAAGCAGAGAGGGCCAAATTGTCTGTGGCATTTGAAAGGGTTCCAGGAGGCAGTGAGAACCAGCATTACTTTTCCCCGCTGGCACCTTTGCTGTGGCAGCAAAAGCTGGACGTTTGTCTTTTTTGCTCCGGAGGCTGCCGAAAGCGAAAACAGCTGCTTTTGAGGATGGAGTCCGCAGGAAAGCAGAGAGGGCCAAATTGTCTGAGGCATTTGAAGAGGTTCCAGGAGGCAGTGAGAACCAGCATTACTTTTCCCCGCTGGCACCTTTGCTGTGGCAGCAAAAGCTGGACGTTTGTCTTTTTTGCTCCGGAGGCTGCCGAAAGCGAAAACAGCTGCTTTTGAGGATGGAGTCCACAGGAAAGCAGAGAGGGCCAAATTGTCTGGGGCATTTGAAAGGGTTCCAGGAGGCAGTGAGAACCAGCATTACTTTTCCCCGCTGGCACCTTTGCTGTGGCAGCAAAAGCTGGACGTTTGTCTTTTTTGCTCCGGAGGCTGCCCAAAGCGAAAACAGCTGCTTTTGAGGATGGAGTCCGCAGGAAAGCAGAGAGGGCCAAATTGTCTGTGGCATTTGAAAGGGTTCCAGGAGGCAGTGAGAACCAGCATTACTTTTCCCCACTGGTACCTTTGCTGTGGCAGCAAAAGCTGGACGTTTGTCTTTTTTGCTCCGGAGGGCGCCGAAAGCAAAAATAGGTTCTTTTGAGGATGGAGTCCGCAGGAAAGCAGAGAGGGCCAAATTGTCTGTGGCATTTGAAAGGGTTCCAGGAGGCAGTGAGAACCAGCATTACTTTTCCCCGCTGGCACCTTTGTTGTGGCAGCAAAAGCTGGACGTTTGTCTTTTTTGCTCCGGAGGCTGCCGAAAGCGAAAACAGCTGCTTTTGAGGATGGAGTCCGCAGCAAAGCAGAGAGGGCCAAATTGTCTGTGGCATTTGAAAGGGTTCCAGGAGGCAGTGAGAACCAGCATTATTTTTCCCCGCTGGTACCTTTGCTGTGGCAGCAAAAGCTGGACGTTTGTCTTTTTTGCTCCGGAGGCTGCCCAAAACGAAAACAGCTGCTTTTGAGGATGGAGTCCGCAGCAAAGCAGAGAGGGCCAAATTGTCTGTGGCATTTGAAAGGGTTCCAGGAGGCAGTGAGAACCAGCATTACTTTTCCCCGCTGGCACCTTTGCTGTGGCAGCAAAAGCTGGACGTTTGTCTTTTTTGCTCCGGAGGTTGCCGAAAGCGAAAACAGGTGCTTTTGAGGATGGAGTCCGCAGGAAAGCAGAGAGGGCCAAATTGTCTGTGGCATTTGAAAGGGTTCCAGGAGGCAGTGAGAACCGGCATTACTTTTCCCCGCTGGCACCTTTGCTGTGGCAGCAAAAGCTGGACGTTTGTCTTTTTTGCTCCGGAGGCTGCCGAAAGCGAAAACAGGTGCTTTTGAGGATGGAGTCCGCAGGAAAGCAGAGAGGGCCAAATTGTCTGTGGCATTTGAAAGGGTTCCAGGAGGCAGTGAGAACCAGCATTCCTTTTCCCCGCTGGCACCTTTGCTGTGGCAGCAAAAGCTGGACGTTTGTCTTTTTTGCTCCGGATGGCGCCGAAAGCGAAAATAGGTGCTTTTGAGGATGGAGTCCGTAGGAAAGCAGAGAGGGCCAAATTGTCTGTGGCATTTGAAAGGGTTCCAGGAGGCAGTGAGAACGAGCATTACTTTTCCCCGCTGGCACCTTTGCTGTGGCAGCAAAAGCTGGACGTTTGTCTTTTTTGCTCCGGAGGCTGCCGAAAGCGAAAGCAGCTGCTTTTGAGGATGGAGTCCGCAGGAAAGCAGAGAGGGCCAAATTGTCTGTGGCATTTGAAAGGGTTCCAGGAGGCAGTGAGAACCAGCATTACTTTTCCCCACTGGCACCTTTGCTGTGGCAGCAAAAGCTGGACTTTTTTGCTCCGGAGGTTGCCGAAAGCGAAAACAGGTGCTTTTTGAGGATGGAGTCGCAGGAAAGCAGAGAGGGCCAAATTGTCTGAGGCATTTGAAGAGGTTCCAGGAGGCAGTGAGAACCAGCATTACTTTTCCCCGCTGGCACCTTTGCTGTGGCAGCAAAAGCTGGACGTTTGTCTTTTTTGCTCCGGAGGCTGCCGAAAGCGAAAACAGGTGCTTTTGAGGATGGAGTCCGCAGGAAAGCAGAGAGGGCCAAATTGTCTGTGGCATTTGAAAGGGTTCCAGGAGGCAGTGAGAACCAGCATTACTTTTCCCCGCTGGCACCTTTGCTGTGGCAGCAAAAGCTGGACGTTTGTCTTTTTTGCTCGGAGGCTGCCGAAAGCGAAAACAGGTGCTTTTGAGGATGGAGTCCGCAGGAAAGCAGAGAGGGCCAAATTGTCTGGGGCATTTGAAAGGGTTCCAGGAGGCAGTGAGAACCAGCATTACTTTCCCCGCTGGCACCTTTGTTGTGGCAGCAAAAGCTGGACGTTTGTCTTTTTTGCTCCGGAGGGCGCCGAAAGCGAAAATAGGTTCTTTTGAGGACTGAGTCCGCAGGAAAGCAGAGAGGGCCAAATTGTCTGTGGCATTTGAAAGGGTTCCAGGAGGCAGTGAGAACCAGCATTACTTTTCCCCTCTGGCACCTTTGCTGTGGCAGCAAAAGCTGGACGTTTGTCTTTTTTGCTCCGGAGGCTGCCGAAAGCGAAAATAGGTTCTTTTGAGGATGGAGTCCGCAAGAAAGCAGAGAGGGCCAAATTGTCTGTTGCATTTGAAAGGGTTCCAGGAGGCAGTGAGAACCAGCATTACTTTTCCCCGCTGGCACCTTTGCTGTGGCAGCAAAAGCTGGACGTTTGTCTTTTTTGCTCCGGAGGCTGCCCAAAGCGAAAACAGCTGCTTTTGAGGATGGAGTCCGCAGGAAAGCAGAGAGGGCCAAATTGTCTGTGGCATTTGAAAGGGTTCCAGGAGGCAGTGAGAACCAGCATTACTTTTCCCCGCTGGCACCTTTGCTGTGGCAGCAAAAGCTGGACGTTTGTCTTTTTTGCTCCGGAGGCTGCCCAAAGCGAAAACAGCTGCTTTTGAGGATGGAGTCCGCAGGAAAGCAGAGAGGGCCAAATTGTCTGGGGCATTTGAAAGGGTTCCAGGAGGCAGTGAGAACCAGCATTACTTTTCCCCGCTGGCACCTTTGTTGTGGCAGCAAAAGCTGGACGTTTGTCTTTTTTGCTCCGGAGGCTGCCGAAAGCGAAAACAGGTGCTTTTGAGGATGGAGTCCGCAGGAAAGCAGAGAGGGCCAAATTGTCTGTGGCATTTGAAATGGTTCCAGGAGGCAGTGAGAACCAGCATTACTTTTCCCCGCTGGCACCTTTGCTGTGGCAGCAAAAACTGGACGTTTGTCTTTTTTGCTCCGGAGGGCGCCGAAAGCGAAAATAGGTTCTTTTGAGGATGGAGTCCGAAGGAAAGCAGAGAGGGCCAAATTGTCTGTGGCATTTGAAAGGGTTCCAGGAGGCAGTGAGAACCAGCATTACTTTTCCCCGCTGGCACCTTTGCTGTGGCAGCAAAAGCTGGACGTTTGTCTTTTTTGCTCCGGAGGCTGCCGAAAGCGAAAACAGGTGCTTTTGAGGATAGAGTCCACAGGAAGCAGAGAGGGCCAAATTGTCTGTGGCATTTGAAAGGGTTCCAGGAGGCAGTGAGAACCAGCATTACTTTTCCCCGCTGGCACCTTTGCTGTGGCAGCAAAAGCTGGACGTTTGTCTTTTTTGCTCCGGAGGGCGCCGAAAGCGAAAATAGGTGCTTTTTGAAGATGGAGTCCGAAGGAAAGCAGAGAGGGCCAAATTGTCTGTGGCATTTGAAAGGGTTCCAAGAGGCAGTGAGAACGAGCATTACTTTTCCCCGCTGGCACCTTTGCTGTGGCAGCAAAAGCTGGACGTTTGTCTTTTTTGCTCCGGAGGCTGCCGAAAGCGAAAGCAGCTGCTTTTGAGGATGGAGTCCGCAGGAAAGCAGAGAGGGCCAAATTGTCTGTGGCATTTGAAAGGGTTCCAGGAGGCAGTGAGAACCAGCATTACTTTTCCCCGCTGGCACCTTTGCTGTGGCAGCAAAAGCTGGACGTTTGTCTTTTTTGCTCCGGAGGCTGCCGAAAGCGAAAACAGGTGCTTTTGAGGATGGAGTCCGCAGGAAAGCAGAGAGGGCCAAATTGTCTGTGGCATTTGAAAGGGTTCCAGGAGGCAGTGAGAACCAGCATTACTTTTCCCCGCTGGCACCTTTGCTGTGGCAGCAAAAGCTGGACGTTTGTCTTTTTTGCTCCGGAGGCTGCCGAAAGCGAAAACAGCTGCTTTTGAGGATGGAGTCCGCAGGAAAGCAGAGAGGGCCAAATTGTCTGAGGCATTTGAAGAGGTTCCAGGAGGCAGTGAGAACCAGCATTACTTTTCCCCGCTGGCACCTTTGCTGTGGCAGCAAAAGCTGGACGTTTGTCTTTTTTGCTCCGGAGGCTGCCGAAAGCGAAAACAGCTGCTTTTGAGGATGGAGTCCACAGGAAGCAGAGAGGGCCAAATTGTCTGGGGCATTTGAAAGGGTTCCAGGAGGCAGTGAGAACCAGCATTACTTTTCCCGCTGGCACCTTTGCTGTGGCAGCAAAAGCTGGACGTTTGTCTTTTTTGCTCCGGAGGCTGCCCAAAGCGAAAACAGCTGCTTTTGAGGATGGAGTCCGCAGGAAAGCAGAGAGGGCCAAATTGTCTGTGGCATTTGAAAGGGTTCCAGGAGGCAGTGAGAACCAGCATTACTTTTCCCCTCTGGCACCTTTGCTGTGGCAGCAAAAGCTGGACGTTTGTCTTTTTTGCTCCGGAGGCTGCCGAAAGCGAAAATAGGTTCTTTTGAGGATGGAGTCCGCAAGAAAGCAGAGAGGGCCAAATTGTCTGTTGCATTTGAAAGGGTTCCAGGAGGCAGTGAGAACCAGCATTACTTTTCCCGCTGGCACCTTTGCTGTGGCAGCAAAAGCTGGACGTTTGTCTTTTTTGCTCCGGAGGCTGCCCAAAGCGAAAACAGCTGCTTTTGAGGATGGAGTCCGCAGGAAAGCAGAGAGGGCCAAATTGTCTGTGGCATTTGAAAGGGTTCCAGGAGGCAGTGAGAACCAGCATTACTTTTCCCCGCTGGCACCTTTGCTGTGGCAGCAAAAGCTGGACGTTTGTCTTTTTTGCTCCGGAGGCTGCCCAAAGCGAAAACAGCTGCTTTTGAGGATGGAGTCCGCAGCAAAGCAGAGAGGGCCAAATTGTCTGGGGCATTTGAAAGGGTTCCAGGAAGGCAGTGAGAACCAGCATTACTTTTCCCCGCTGGCACCTTTGTTGTGGCAGCAAAAGCTGGACGTTTGTCTTTTTTGCTCCGGAGGCTGCCGAAAGCGAAAACAGGTGCTTTTGAGGATGGAGTCCGCAGGAAAGCAGAGAGGGCCAAATTGTCTGTGGCATTTGGAAATGGTTCCAGGAGGCAGTGAGAACCAGCATTACTTTTCCCGCTGGCACCTTTGCTGTGGCAGCAAAAACTGGACGTTTGTCTTTTTTGCTCCGGAGGGCGCCGAAAGCGAAAATAGGTTCTTTTGAGGATGGAGTCCGAAGGAAAGCAGAGAGGGCCAAATTGTCTGTGGCATTTGAAAGGGTTCCAGGAGGCAGTGAGAACCAGCATTACTTTTCCCCGCTGGCACCTTTGCTGTGGCAGCAAAAGCTGGACGTTTGTCTTTTTTGCTCCGGAGGCTGCCGAAAGCGAAAACAGGTGCTTTTGAGGATGGAGTCCGCAGGAAAGCAGAGAGAGCCAAATTTGTCTGGGGCATTTGAAGGAGTTCCAGGAGGCAGTGAGAACCAGCATTACTTTTCCCCGCTGGCACATTTGCTGTGGCAGCAAAAGCTGGACGTTTGTCTTTTTTGCTCCGGAGGTTGCCGAACGTGAAAACAGGTGCTTTTGAAGATGGAGTCCGCAGGAAAGCAGAGAGGGCCAAATTGTCTGTGGCATTTGAAAGGGTTCCAGGAGGCAGTGAGAACCAGCATTACTTTTCCCGCTGGCACCTTTGCTGTGGCAGCAAAAGCTGGACGTTTTGTCTTTTTTGCTCCGGAGGCTGCCGAAAGCGAAAACAGGTGCTTTTGAGGATGGAGTCCGCAGGAAAGCAGAGAGGGCCAAAATTGTCTGTGGCATTTGAAAGGGTTCCAGGAGGCAGTGAGAACCAGCATTACTTTTCCCCGCTGGCACCTTTGCTGTGGCAGCAAAAGCTGGACGTTTGTCTTTTTGCTCCGGAGGCTGCCCAAAGCGAAAACAGCTGCTTTTGAGGATGGAGTCCGCAGGAAAGCAGAGAGGGTCCAAATTGTCTGTGGCATTTGAAAGGGTTCCAGGAGGCAGTGAGAACCAGCATTACTTTCCCCGCTGGCACCTTTGCTGTGGCAGCAAAAGCTGGACGTTTGTCTTTTTGCTCCGGAGGCTGCCGAAAGCGAAAACAGGTGCTTTGAGGATGGAGTCCGCAGGAAAGCAGAGAGGGCCAAATTGTCTGTGGCATTTGAAAGGGTTCAGGAGGCAGTGAGAACCGGC